>NC_068414.1:25819831-25832331 GCF_023724105.1 Carassius gibelio | reverse complement strand
CTACATCTTGGATGCCCTGGAGGTAAGCAGATAAACATAAAGTTTGTATTTTGGGGTGAACTATCGCTTTAATAAGGAACCTTAATGTCTAGAAACTAATTTCTAGTCTCTAACCTTGTCTCCTTTTGGACCTGAATGTCCAGAATTCCCCCGTGCTCCCTGAAACCATAACAATATGTACAGAGAGTTATTTAATATAAAGTTCAGTCCCATAGCTTTACAAAGGGAAATAAACGTTTAGGATAATTTTAACAAACATACAGTACCTTCTCACCCTTATGGCCTGGCAAGCCCTAATTGGACAGAGAAGGCAAGTATTATTTACCTTTTCTCATTAAGAAAATACATAAAATGTTATATAAGAAATAAAAATCAAGGCACAAGATTACTTTGACTCCAGTTACACCTGGAGAATGTGACTCACTTTAGGTCCATGTGATCCCCTCATTCCTGGCATTCCCATCAGCCCTGGGTCTCCTTTCTCTCCCTGCCAATGAAGTCACATATAAAAAGTCAAATATACTCCAATGAGCTATTTTTAGATCCATTTCTCTTGTTGGAAGAGGCATCAGTCAAGGTGGACACTTGATCTTAGACTTGGTGTTCACTTTGACATAGTAACTAACAATAATGGTGAAGACCAGACACTTCATACACTGTTAACAGATGTCTTGTCAGCTTAAAGGGATAGTTCACCCAAAAATTAAAATTCTGTCATCAATTAAGTAAAATCAATTTTATCAATGTCCTTACTACTTTTCTGAGCCTTGAATGTGGTAATGACATTGCTGTCTATGTATAGGGACAGAAAGCTCTCAAATTTCATCCAGCTATTTTCATTTGTGCTCTGAAGATGAACGACACGAGGGTGCATAATTATGAGAGAAATTTGCATTTATGGGTGAACTATACCTTTAATTATGACGTATGTGGCGAGACTACATGGGTCAGATGTTGTGCGGAGGCAAGACTCACCCACCTTAGGTCCCTCTGGGCCGGGCAGCCCTGAAGAACCTGGTTTCCCAGGCAGACCCAGACTCCCAGTATGACCCTACAAAAACAAAGAGCAGAAATATTTGTGAGCTATTTTGCTTTCATACACCCACCTCAAACACAACCCAGCAAGATCTGGCAGTGTAGCTGAAGTGCTGAGTGTACAGAGCAGCTTTAATCAAAGACAAAGCACCAACTCAGCATCCCTGCCTCTCAGCAGTCCTCTTCATTCCTTTAATACATCAGCCTATCTAATCCTTCTGCTTCTTTTTGAGTGTGTTCCAGGTTATTTGCTCAAACACTCCTTCTTTTGCTTTTAACACTAGAATCTATTTATATATATAGATATATATATATAAATATCAAATTTAAAAAATAAGTAAAATTGTATAAGATAATAAAGTAAAAAGCTAAGAGAGTTTGTGCATTTTATTTAGCGTTTTACCCAAGGTAAAATCATGATAAAATCAGTAACAGATACAATTAAAATAACAATTCATTAATAATAAAATATACCAATGTTTACTGAGGAACTACATTTATTGCAAGATAATATTAGCTATTAATATTATAATACTAGTGAGCATAAAAAACTGACTTACTGAACCCATCTTGAATTAATAAACATTTATTTACATATTTCCTTAACAAAAAATGCCAACAATAAACAAAAATAAAATGAAAAATAATTTATTCCAAAAAGACTATTGATAATAAGTGTTTAATTTTATGCAGTTGTAGTTTTTTGTTTGTTTTGTTTTTTAATGGAAATCAGAACAAAAAATCTGATTTAGAAAATTATTTTAGCAGTCTCCCATAAAACATCCTGTACCTCAATCTCCTTCCCTCTTTTTGCTTGAGGTGCTTAAGAGTTTAGTGCAATTAAATAGCTGTGTGTGTGTTTTGACTGAGAGCAGCAGTGCAGGACTGAGATTAATGTCTGAGTTCAACACTAAGTAATATTACAGGGCAGAACTGCAGTGCACCGCAGCCAATGAAACAGCACATGGCCTGACACCCTATAACACTATTACATGCACCAAGAGAGCATGTCATAAACAGCATACTGGTCTGCAAAATGCAACCTGCCTCATCAAACACAGAGATATTTTATATGACAGAAAAGATTTCTGCTCCAATGCTCTATGAAGTCTGGAAACCATCCCTCACTTTCCATCATTAACGTTATGCATGCATTTGGTGCACAATAATGAATAATTAATTTAGAAGATCAAAGATGAGAACCTGACCTTTGACCCTGGTCTTCCGATGTCACCCTAAAGTGAAAAGAAGAATAGTTCAGTTTTATAAAAGACCTCAAAATGAACAGACCCATTAGCAACTGATTCCTCGTAACCAGATGTTAAACCATCTCACCTTATCTCCTTTGGGTCCCTCCCTTCCTGGGATGCCACTGTGACCCTAAAACAAAGTAAAACCTATGAATTCATATATTTTGTTCTCCATCTCACTAAGTTGTCTGGGTAGGGACTTTGTTAACTCTTTGTGTATCTTACCTTTGGCCCGATAGGTCCAGGAGGTCCTGGTGGTCCTGCCACACAGAGTTCCTTCACCTGCTCCCCATCCTCCTCTCTTTCTCTCGTCTCCTCCACACGACTAGGCAAAGTCTTGAAAAACAGTTAAATGGTGGATTAACAGACATGCTGTCGTTCCCTGCTGTTATAATTATGTACACTAATGTTATGTCACTCACAGGCTCTCTTTTCAAGACACCAGGAGGGGGCGGGAACAAAGGAGGGGGAGGCGGGGCCAGCAGACAACAAGGGTCAAATCTTTTCAAGACATCATATAGATCCCGCTCTAAAGAATAAACCAGATGAAACGGAGAGAAATATATGATGAAAATATAAAGATAAAAAAGAGAGTGAGAGATATAAATATAAGATGAAATAGAACTGAATCAATCACAAGCTGATGTATAAATTACCAAGCATATTTTATAAATGTCACGACAGCACAGACAATGTAAATATAGGAATAACAAGCGTTCAATATGTTATATTTTTAATAAGGTAATTTTATTCTCAATGTGCAACCAAATCCACACCTGCATATTAAAGATACATGCATACATGAAATATAAAAGAAACATGCACACAATATGCATGTAAAATATGTAAAAATATCTCAAATAAACAGTGAGGTAAGAAACATTTTGACGTTTAATGAATAAAGATCATTATTATTTAATTACACAGTTTTTAGGTCACTTATCAACAAGTTAATTTACATTTACAAGCTTTTGTTCAAATTGTTATGCTGATAATTAATTAATTGATTAAAAAATAATAATTAAAAACCGAGAAAAGATTGTAAACCGTTTGGGCACTATATCCTGCATGTAAAATATAACGTAATAAGTGACATGTTTTTTATATATATATATGCAATACATTGACCTGTCTATTCATCTGTCTGTCTTGGTATATTTATATGAAACGCTGCATGCGTACGCAAAAAGCCACACGCTCTTATTACACCAAATTGATAATCGCTCACGCGCTCGCGCTCTCATACCTGTAGGAATCGGCAGGATATTTTCCAGATTGTACGGTGAAAGGTAGGCTGACACCGAGTACAGCAGGAACGGCAACTGTATCGCAATCCTGCTCATGGCCATGTTCCTATATGAGTGTGTCAAAAATACACAGATCCGAGTCGGTGCCCGCCCTCCTGTGCTCGAGCCCTCTCCCATCCAGTTTGAAATGCCAGCAGCTCTCTCTCTCTTTCTCTCACACACACACACACACACCCTATTTTCTGCTGTCTGTCTGTCAGTGTGGCTGTGTTATTAAGTCGTAAGAATGCTTCCCACGCAGTCTGCGGGAATCTCCAGACGCGACTGCTATTACAGTCAGGGATCTGCCATCTGATCCGCCCTCTCCAGCCCCTCATGCCAAGATTAGACCCCCGTTTATACCACTATACCCTTAATACCACACGCCAACAAACTGACAGATTTAATTCAGTACAAGAACGACTGTTAAAAATGATGCACCTGTCAATCATAAGACCATCACATCCTAAAAGTTCGTTGTGAAAACATTTCCAAAATGTATTGGTTATTAGTTAGCAGGTCACTTGATTTGTAAATTGTGTCTAGAAAAATAAGTAAACTCATTAGCACAATGTTTTGTCTATGTCCACTACAGTCCAAAAGTATTTATTTATTTTTGTCCTTTGCTCACCAAGGCTGCATTTATTTGTTCATAAATACTGGAAAATCAGGAATTTTGCAAAATATTATAAAATGTATATTTTAAAATGCAATTTATTCTTGTAAAGTTTACTTTTTTCAACATCAAATTCCATTTCTCCAGTCTGCAGTGTCACATGATCCTTGAAATCATTCCGCTGATTTGCTGCTCAAGAAGCATTACTTCTTATTATCACTGTTGAAACCTTATAGTTACTGTGATATATTAAATATGCAACACAACTAAAAATTTTTATACAAAATGTTACTGAATATAGCTCAAATTTAATATTTTCAGATACATTTATTAAAATATTACAAACACATTTGACCATAATCTTTTATCTTCCTTGATTGACATCCACTAGAGCACAATAACACTTTCCAGTAAAACTGCACTTGATAATTTGCCACTTAATTTCAGTCTGCAGTTAACTCCAGAGAGCAACAGCGGGGAACCCAGATTATGTGCTGTTTTGAAACAGAATATCACTGTAGTTTTGTATTCAGTCACGACTACACCATATTGGATGTCGTCTCATTTGCACAATAATCAAGCTTTACCTAATTAGAAAGAGGAATCAGGTCCTATTAAAAACATGATATTAGCAAATTACACTATACACAATTAAATATTTTATAAAAAGGGAGTGGAGCAACAAAATATTGGTCCCAAGATATTATAAAGATTCTACATAATTTTTTCCATAAAAGTTCATTCAATTAAATAGTATAAAAGTACACATTTTCATGATGTAGCTGCAAAACAAATTCAGCGCATATTAACCTAGTGCATATATAACAGCTATCATAGTAAAACATTTTCATAGTAAACAAAACAATTTGTGTTTCCTGAAATGAAGTCGATAAAAGCTACTCTCAGAGAAGTGGCACATCCCCAGCCACATCATGCTTTTATAAAGTGAGAGGCCACATAAGAACATAGTTAAAAACATTCAATTCTTTACTCTCCCCTTCTGAACTAACCTTTCAATCTAATCGGTCATTTCCTGCTGCATTTCAAGGCCACCACTGTTGAGAGTCATCTGAGGTCAACAGTGCAAACCTGTTGACCACAGCACTGTCTGAATATGTCATTGCTCTGCTACTGTTGCCCCTCCTTCCTCCTCTATTGCCCCTCCCTGTCCCTTCACTGACCCTCCTCTCCCCCCGACCCTCCTTCTATGCTGAGGCCGTCTCTGCCCCTCCGCTCGACCCCCGGCTGCTGTTGCTGATTCTGCAGGAGCTGTCAATGCCTCTAGCAGGACGCAGTAGAGCTGCCAAGCAACAGCGTCCCCTGTAAGCAGAGCCTCACACTGGTGACCCACTCTTATTGCAGCCTCAAGACCATGCAGCAGAGTACCACTGAAAACCCTTTGAGAAACACAGAGAGCAATATAATATGATATAACAATTATACATAATATACTTAAAATACATATCAATTCTGTGCATTCCTAGTAAATCTGATAAACAAAGAAGGTGCTGATCAAGTTAAATCAGATTAAGCACATGCTCATATAATCAATATATATATATATATATATATATATATATGTGTGTGTATATGTATATATATATATGTATGTATATATATATATATATATATATATATATATATATATATATATATATATATATATATATATACACATTAGTGGTGGGCATAGATTAATTTTTTTAATCTAGATTAATCTCACTGTGATCTTGAAATTAATTGGAATTAACACTGGAAGGCAGAGGTGAGGGAATAATGGCTGTAAAACGTGTTACATCACACCAAATGTTCCCAACAACACTTGCAGCCTCATTTGTGTAGGTGCCTTATAACAAGAGGTAATTGGAGGAATGTATATGCAGACAATATTTACATGCAGGAATTGTTTCTCACCTTGTCAGTTGCTGCGAGATCAAGCTGTGGCACACAGCTGGTTCGGTGTGCCTCCACTGTGTTTTTCTTGAGATTCAGTTCTTGTCTGTCATATTCATCAACACATGGGATGAGACACTGTTGTCCTCCTTAACCCTGAGATTTTCTTCCTCTTCCTCTCTGGTTGACTCCTTGTGTCGTCTGACTATCCTGTCTTGCATTTCCAAGCAGGAGGCTGTAGATAGTCTTCTCATTGAGGTTGTATGACTGCTAGGCAGGTTACTATTCTCAACCTGCACAACTAACAGAACCTTCTGGTGTACAAGCACCAAAACAAAGAACGACAGCTAACCTGATGCAACCCTCCTTAAAAGCCATTCGGGTTGAGAAACCAATGCTGCTGGGAGTCCCTGGACATCTGGAAGTGTTGGTTGGGGACTTGAGAAGTATTGAGCCAAACTGCTTCTCTGAGGAAGCTGGTAGTCCTCCATTCCTGCGGAGAGCTGTGTACGTAAGTTTCCTTTCCGTTGTTCACCCAAAATCTCCAGGACTTCCTCCAGAGCATCTACTGGGCTGGTAAACTGAGTCAGCCAGAACAAAAAGCCCTTGATTCGAGGACTGGAACTACATCCACACTTCCGACCGGAGGGTACTTACTCTTTATTTTAGCAGATTTGTAGTCGTTCCCGCTGACAACAGCAAATAGAGAGAGGAGCTGCTTATTTATGTGGTTGAAATGTGAGCAGAAGCAGTTCATGGTGAAATTGCGTGCTGGGATGTAGCGTTCCGTGGCCTTACCGCTGACGTTATTACATTGGAAGAATGAAAAAGGTAGGTAGCCACCTTTGAGATCGAAGATGTAGAAGTCACCGTCGTTAGTCAGAACTGCACATCCCCAATGTTTTGCAAGAGATGCTATTTCAGAATTAGCTCGGAAATGCATTGAACTAAAGGTACGCGAAGCTCTGAAAGAACCTGTATGAAGGCTTCACGTACAAGCAGAGGGAGAACAGAACCGTGGGATCCCCGGGAAAGAGCGTGAGCCTTTCGGATTTTGCTTTGGGCTCTTACCTGTAGTGTCTTGATTCTTGAACTTCCTTCATACTGAAGGATCTAAAGAAAAATTTTCCTGCTCTTTTAGTGTTTTTATTGTTAAGTCTGATGATTATGTGGTTTAGTGGGACATCAACAGTTAGAGATGAGAGAATGTTTCCATTTCAAGGTTTTAAATGCCACATGATAATGTTGTAAAGCAGTAATTTTCCAATTATTTTGTTCTGGTATGATAAAACTTTGTGTTGGTTACATGAAGTCCAGACAAAGTATGAGCGTTGAAACATATGCAACCAAGATTCAACAAACCCTGCTCAATTTTTAAAATCATTAATTAATTTTCTGCTTCCCTCTGTTACCTCTCATGCTGACAGAAGAGGTTTAGTTAGTAGCTACAGTTTTGTGTACCAGACATGATACATTTTTAGCAACTGGTTTTGGCTATCAATCAGATGAAACAAATACCTTCTGACAGGATCTGTTAGAGACTGGAATAAAGATTTCTGCGTATAGATTTAGTTATTTTGGCATAGTCTGGATGAATGGACATTACTATTTACTGGCTTGATTACATGTGACCTACTTCAGCTACTGTCTGGTAATTTGTCCTTTGGCCTACAATCCCTAATATTTAAAAATGTAGACATATTTACCTGATTCTGGTCTTTTATAAAACATATATACAGTCAAATGAAAAAAAAAGAACATCCTATTGAATTACGTGGTTTTCTGTGTCAGGACATAATAAAAATAATTTGGTCTTATAATTTGGAAAATAAAACCTCAGAATGGACAACAACACATGACATATCACACCGTTTCATTTATTTAACAAAAACTATTTTAAAAAAATACCTTTGATTAACTGATCATCAGCAAGTGTGAGCACCTCTATAAGAGTTTTGGCAGTTTGCTGGTCTTGCATCTGATCAAGACTTCTAGAACAGTGTCCTTCGAACAGACAAGACCAAACAGCAGATGTTTGGCCGTAGACCATGGCACCTGGTGAAAGCCAAAAGAGCATTTCAGCACAAACACCTCATACCAAAAGTCACACATGCTGGTGGAGTCAGTGATGATGATTTTGGGCTTGTATTATAGCCACAGGACCTGAGTACCTCACAGTCATTGGGTCGACTATCTCCTCTGTATATAAACCTATTGCCAAAATTAGGTCATGCAACAGGACAATGATCCCAAGCACACCAGCAAATCTACAACAAAACAGATGAAAAAGAAAAGAGTCAATGTGTTGCAATAGCCCAGTCAAAGTCCAGACCTCATCCAGACTGAAATGCTGTGGCAAGAGCTGTGTATAAAAAAATATCCACAAACCTCAATAAACTGGAGCAGTGTTGCAAAGATGTGAATGTGAATGTGAGAGACTGATAAAGTGACACATAAAACGAATATTTTATTTTTGTGAAATAAATAATGACACTGTGTGATATGCCATGTGTTGTTGTTCATCTGAGGTTTTATTTTCCAAATTTTAAGACCTGCCAAGAACCAGATTATTATTATTTTTTTTTTTTTATGTCCTGCTGATACAGAAAACCATGGAATTCAATGGAGTATCCTTTCTTTTTCAGGTGACTCTATAATGGAAAAAAGTCGTTTTAATAAATTAAGGACTGATAAATTATGGATTGATAAATTTAGCCCTAATTTCATAAAAATACCGTGTATACTAACGACCTTGATGTTAATAAATGTGCATTTACATTGTAAAAAAAATGTTGTGCTTATGTACAAAAAATATCAAGTAATTTAATGTCTCTAATTCACTGTAAGTGATTTTTTAAAAGTTAAAGGGTTAGTTCACCGAAAAATGAAAATTATGTCATTAATGAGTCACCCTCGTGTCCTTCCAAACCCGTGAGACCTCCGTTCATCTTCGGAAAACAGTTTAAGATATTTTAGATTTAGTCAGAGAGATTCTGTCCCTCCATTAAAACTGTGTGTACGGTATACTGTCCATGTCCAGAAAGGTAATAAAAACATCTTCGAAGTAGTCAATGTGACATCAGACGGTCAGTTAGAATTTTTTGAAGCATATACATTTCGAAAATACATTTTTGGTCCAAAAAAATTTCAAAAACTACGACTTTATCCAGCATTGTCTTCTCTTCCGTGTCTGTTGTGAGATTTCAAAACACTGCAGTTTAGTGATATCTGGTTCGCGAACGAATCTTCTTGAACCAGTTCACCAAATCGAACTGAATCGTTTGAAATGGTTCGCATCTCCATTATGCATTAATCCACAAATGACTTAAGCCGTTAACTTTTTAATCTGGCTGACAATCCCTCTGAGTTAAAACTAACCAATATCCCAGAGTAATTCATGTACTCAAACAATACACTGACTGAACTGCTGTGAAGAGAGAACTGAAGATGAACGCCGAGCCAGATTACGAACAAAAGATTGACTCATTCTCGAGTCAAGAACCGTTTCTGTCAGACGTCTGTCCGGTTCGAGAACCGAGGAGCTGATGATACTGCACATGTGTGATTCAGTGTGAAGCAGACCGACACACAGAGCGTTTGAACCGAACTGATTCTTTTGGTGATTGATTCTGAACTGATTCTGTGCTAACGTTATGGTAAACCGAAGGCTTCAATCTTTCATTCGTTATCTGGCTCGGTTCGCTGTTCATCTTCAGTTCTCTCTTCACAGCAGTTCACAACAGACACGGAAGAGAAGACAATGCTGGATAAAGTCGTAGTTTTCGCTATTTTTGAAAAGTCACATGGACTACTTTGATGATGTTTTTCTTACCTCTCTGGACATTAACAGTATACCGTACACACAGCTTCAATGGAGGGACTGAGAGCTCTCGGACTAAATCTAAAATATCTTAAACTGTGTTCCGAAGATGAACAGAGGTCTTACGGGTTTGGAACTACATGAGGGTGAGTTATTAATGACATAATTTTCATTTTTGGGTGAACTATCCCTTTAACGCTTTGCAACATCATATATTTTTGTAACATGCTTAAGCTCATCAAATAGTATGCTCTTAGTACGTTTGGAGAGGTTCACTGCAATATTGTATTTATTTTTAATGGATATTCTTTCACTTGATGTGTTCAGAGATATTCAAATATTTATATTATTTTGCCGAGTGGCTGCATATGTTATACATAAACCAGTAACAGTGCTATCTATTTTATAAAACCAGCATCAGTGTAAATAAAAAAAAGCATATGAGCTGTTGTTTTGGGTTTTTTTTCCAATAGTGAATTTTAAACAAACATATCTTTCTTGTTTTACTCACCAGTAATGTTGTCACATGTGATGTATTTACTTCCTCTATATCCACCTCGTGGTGCGTTATTTGGGCGTGACATGACTGTTTTAGCGCATTATAGCGCCACCTATTGAACTTGATATTCTCAATGACCGCCCGAAAGAGGGCGCTGTTGTCCCTCTGTGCAATGTCAACACTGACTTATTTTATATGATGAAATAATTATTATCCCTTTAGGAAAAATTAGGCAGTATTATGAAAGTCCATTTTAGACGAAAAATAAAAGAAGTCAAAGGATCATAAATATGCATAGGCTACTAAATCATAACTGAGAAAAATCTAAACTGACATAAAAAGTATTAGATATGACTAAATTGAAAGCATGAAAAACCTACATTTACTTTTGTCTCATAATTATGATTTACCAAAGCATGATTTTCATGTTATGTGGCTGAAATGTGCTTCCATATGGCAACATGAATAATAAATGAATAAAGTAAATAAGCATCAAGCACAAATAGTTCTCATTTATGTTTTTATTAATTTCTTTGCACTGAGAGCATCATGTGCGCTTCAAATAAAACTTCCATTTACTTCTATCTTCTCGTGTTTTGTTGTGTTCCTACAAAATGATGTTTTATTCACCAACGCTGCCCCCTAATGCAGCAGTACAGCAGACCTGTCTAAATCACACACACACACACACACACACATAAATACTCTCTGATCAACAAGAACTAACACTCTTCCTTTAACATAATATACACACACAGGCACACACATAGCATGTCGTATGGATATCAAAATATACTTGTGTTGAGCTCAAAAGGAAGGATGAAAGACACAGGCAGTATCCAGAGAGCATGTAACTGACTTTAAATGCTATGATTCTATGGCAGTACGCATACATCTCTAAGGAATACATACAACACAACACAACACATGAATAAGGTAACTAAATCACAGAAAATGAGGGTAATATGTAGTGCCTTTGTATGGAGATCAATAACCAAGAGCTTGCAATTTGGGCTCGCCCTTTTGTTTCTTGATCTGTGAAAACAGCATAAAGCTTTTAACATAATGATTTAACTAAAAAGTAAAATGACTGACTGACATAGCTGGGAAGAAGCTTTAGACAGGTCCAAAAAATGAATAAACAAAGGAAAAACAGACACCATCTGTTCATTACAGCAGCGTCAGATTGAACGGCAGCTGTATCGGGGGCAGGCTGGTGAAGAACAGTTGAAAGGATGTATAAGGAAGGACCAGAGACGCTCACTGGGGAAACTGGGCTGTTGGTGGAGATGCACTTGTTATTGGGTGAATGATTGAGGGTTTGAGGGAAGATTATAAATAATAGGCTGTGTGGTTTTTGTAAGGCTCCAGAGGGTTCAGGGAACGAGGACACAAAGTGCTTGTGGTTAGATAAATAGGTTGTCAGGGTCAATGGCATTGGGACATGTGGTTTTGTTTTCGTATTAGAGCAGAAAAACGGCTGGACAAATGATGCGCTATGATAACGGAGAGGACGAGTATAAGGAAAGAGGAAGTTTGGGAGAATCCTGAGCTGTAGAGACTGTCGTCGGGGTGGCTGGTGTGCAGGACAGTGTGTGAGGGGTGGCTTGCTCTGTGCCTGAGTGCTGCTGAGGGGGTTGAGGGGTCCTCGGGGAGAGCTCCAGGCTGCCCACAGAGATGCCCGAGTCCGTGCTTTGGCTGCGGCTGCTGGAGGTGCACGGGTCCTCGTCGGGCTCCGCCTCGTACTCCTCCTGCAGCCGCTGAAGTTCTGACTCCTGCAAGGGGAACGACCGGCGTTCCCATGGCAGCACAGCCTGCAAATGCAGAAGATGATGATTCACGGAGGTCATTAAACTCTAAAACACCAGGGTTTATTATACGAGTTTGTATCAATGTAAAGAACATTAAGCATATATATCATTCAGGATTCAAAACGAACCCCAAAAGAAGACTCAAGGATTTAATGGATCATGGAGAAAGAGAAAACTGCAGACTTTATTTTTTTAGAACTACAGGATGTTCTTTAATCTAAATAATTGCCATGGTTACAGCAATAATGAAGTTGAACAGAATGTTAAGTCCTCTTCCTCTCTCACACACA
>NC_068414.1:24434831-24487331 GCF_023724105.1 Carassius gibelio | reverse complement strand
CTAAAGTAACTAGCCCGTCTCGTCATCTCTATCCCACAGGCAGCAGACGCCTGCACGCGCTGATATGACAACTGACGGATCCTGCAATTAGTGAAAAGATAAGGCACCCTGCCCTCTGACACCAACACAACACTGCTGCAACCTAAAAATCGTGCTAGCTCAAACCAAATTCCTGCCAGTGTGCGCGTGTCTCCAAACACAAAAACGCGCACGTTTCAATGAGAACCTCCCACCCGCACATAACGTCCCGCTAACGACCTGGAAACATAACATAACATGACAGAGACACAGTCATTCTTACCTAAATATTACCTCCGCCAAGGGATCCGGGCTTTACTCTCACGTTTTCTTTAGAAAAAGCGAGATGTGCTTCGGCTCTGGAGGACTGGTCCTGGCGTCCCCGGCGCTCTCCTGCTGTCACTCAACTGAGCCACGGGCAGCCGCTTCCGGTACTTCCGTATTTGGGAAGGATGAATCAGATCATCAGAAGATGCCTAGATAGAGCACTGAGACAGATACACTGAGAAGCTTTCTAAGGACATCTTGAATCTTGATGGTGCCACCTTGAATGGCAATAATATATAGTGGAAGAATAGCAACCACCTATTGAGTAAATATGAAAATATGACACTGAATGCCACTAAATTCATTTCAGAAGGTGTTTTTCTATCTATATGTGAATAGGAATAGCTATTGCAAGTGTCATAAAATTCCTGGGAAAAAAAGAAAACTTGGCATACTATTTGAGCTATTTTAAATAATAAATGTTGATGCATTTCACAAAACACATATTATTTGCATAAATATTATTAATAAAATACTTTTGTGAGCCAAAAAGTGAGTATTCAAGCCACCTTTTTGTCATGTGAATAATAAAAAAAAAAGTATGAAAAAACATAAACCCTAAATATCACTATATTAAGTCAGATGGTAAAATATGAACTTTTCTGATTGTTTGTTTTTGTTTTTAATAATGATTGTTTATGCTTGATGTTTTCAAGGTGCAGGCATAGGTAAATATTTTAGTGTTTTCACCGAGTCATTAAATCATTTTTTTTTTAAACATTAAATATCAAAAATATAATTGAATATAAAAATGCAAATACTACATATCAAAATATAAATTTAAATAATTATTAATACTATAGAACAAAATGTACAAATGAATAAATATGCATGCATAAACCGCACTGATGATCCTTTTGTTTCTTTTGTTTATTAGTTTATTCAGTTTCCATTACCTTTTGTGCAGCTAATTATCAACACTCCACATCTGCTTCATTGCACTTTTGACACTACATCAGATTATGAAGTAATCTGCCTGTCAGTCGGTATCAGTGCCTTTATTCTGCATCAGTTCCCGGTGGGGTTTTCTTCCCGCGGTCCTGTGCTATCATGGGCAACGTTAGACAGGCATCCCTGGTGATGGTGTGGTGGAAAGTTTCAGCCGCTGCTATGTCACAGTGGTACTGAAACGCGATCTAGCATCAGGTTACACAGCGGGCAGAAATAGAACATCCTCGAAAAGTACCAAGTGCACAGATGTGGTGGCCCTTTGGCATTTCTTATTGATAAGAAAGGCCCTTAATAATTCACTGAGCCACCGCAGGGCTCCAATATGCGAAACTGTGTTGAAAGGAATACAGGTACTGGGTTGGTTTGGTTTTAAGTACAGATATACATGCGTGAGGTTTATATTTAAATGTAGGGTTGAGTTACATGGGATGGTAGACTGGATTAGAATTTAGGGCTGGTTTATGGTCATTATCCAAAGTGCTTTCTCCTGAATATAAGAAGACTGGGTACAACTAGGTCAACATGGTGGATCTCAGATCCATGACACAGCGATTTGACTCAAACATTGCTCAATCTATCTGTCCTTATGAGGTTAACAAACAACACAGATACACAAATGTGCTCATACCATCACCTGACTAGTCATATTAAATTATATTTAGTGATTCTGGTGATGTGCTTACACAAACACATTAATTATTTAACAGCCATCTGAAATCAACACTTAATCATGTATGTTTATTCAACATGTCTCCCTTCTCTTGTTTAAACATGCAGGGTTTTAATCGTTTTGCAATGATGCAAAACACAATCAATTTCACAAACGAAGTAAACGGAACTATCTCTAAAGGAATATTTGCAGTTCAGTACAAATTAAGCTCAATCGACAGCACTTGTGGGGTTATGTTGATTACCACATTTATTCAGCCTTCTTTTAACTTGCCTCTCATTTTCTTTAGCAGAAACTAAGGTTACAGTTGTGCACTTACAATGGAATGAATGGGACTCACTGCTTCAGTGACAGCCACATGACGTAGAGAAAAAGCTGCTTAAATCTTTTCTATGGGAAGTTTAAAATTTAATTGTACAACTTCTAAAACAACTGTAAAAAATGTTTTGAACATCTTTACAGATTGTATAATACACAAGTTTTAATAGAGGGATTTAAGTCCTTTTGTAAATTAAATATTATTCTATAAAAACGTCTCTGTTTAATTCATTTTTAAGTGTCTCACCATAACCTTGATGAGTTATAGGATTGATTGATTGCAGTCAATTTTACGCCAGATGCTGTCAGTTTAACCAGAGGAAATAATGCATTTTCTTTTATTTTTAAATGGAATTTTAAAATTTCTCTGTTTAATTCCACTGTTAGAATATTTGTGTGTGTGTGTGTGTGTGTGTTAACAATGCGCAAAGTGCGGTAATCAACATTATGCCACAAATGCTGTCTCTTTTAACAGGAAAAATCATTGCAATTATAAAATTATAAGCTTTACATTTCTGCTTTTAAATCCTCTAAAACATTGGCCCATTCACTTCCATTGCAAGTCCTTCACCACAACCTTTTTTTATTTTGTTGTGCTAATCAATATTAAGAGTCATAAAAATTGTCAATTGAGCTTAACTTGTAATGAACTGAGAAAATTAAGCATTATTAAGCAATGTCTGGACAGACAGAGTGAAGGTCAGTTAAATTTGTCACTTGACAAACCAGCATAAACAAGGTTATAAATAAGCATCTCGGTGTGTGGCGAGGACAAGTGACAGCCTGTGTGTTTATACTGTTGGCTTGCTCAGAATATCTGCTTCTTTTTCACGACACCTTCATCCACAAGAAACACATAACTACTTGTTCTTCGTCACTGCAGTGGGAAAGCTACCGCCTGTCTAAACAAAGACCATAAGAAACAAAACATGAGCACTTTAAGCCATTGAAATATTTTGCAATTCACCATATAACAACAAAAAGTTGAACCGGGAAGACTCAGTGATGTAGCAATGATCTAGAATGCTTGTTTTTGAAATGCAAGGAATAAGTTACACAATACAACAATCCCCAACCACGAGCACACCATCCAACAGATGCAAAAGCGGTTTCCCAATGGAAACAGTGACAAAAATCAGGCATGTGCAAATGAACAAAGCATTTGAGGTTTAAATATAGAACCTTTTATTTCCATTTAGAGTAAATAATGTTGAAAATCTGAAATAAGGCTTACCTACAGAACATTCGTATTTAAATAGTCATAAACACTTTACATGCCCAAATCCAGTGACAATGAAAAAAGTCCTTGGTTTTTGTGTGTTGTTATTCTTCTTTTTTCATATTTTCCCTTGTAAGAAAGAGTTCAAGTATAAAAATTCTCAACAGTGTACAATAGCCCATCTGATGCATATTTAAAGCAAAAGAAGCACAGCATCCATCCTCGACATTGACAATACATTCTAGTGTATGAAGCAGCATGTCCCTTAGGTTTCGCCAGGTCTTTTTTTTTTTTTGTCCTTTTTTTTAGTAATTTAAACAGTTCTGTATATGACAAATGGAAATAGCATGCCCCGAAACAACAGGCCTGCAATAAAATTAATTTTATATGATAGGCATTACACTAGCCGAAGTTTAATGTCATGTTCTAAAATTCCAAATGTATCAAGAAAAAAAAAAAAAAAAGATTTGTACAGTGCACATACAGAATTGTATCTTAAGTCCTACACCAACATTTTTGGTTGAGTATGTTAATAATACTACAACTAAGCCTACTCAATAACTTATAATAATAATAATAATATGCCATGAGATGAATACATTATATCCATACAGTACTGCTTCTAAGTCAGTGTTCTTAGAGCGCAACATAAGTCAACTCAAAATAAATATCTTAAATAGCAGATGTCTTTAAATAGCATTACAAATGTAAGGCACACAAAGATCCCTCGTACGCACGGATTCGGATCCTTTCGCTATAGTGCTGTTCTGTAAAGAGTTGCTCATTGAAATACATAGACCTTATTACGTGTGCTGGTGCTCAGACATATTTCTTAGTGAACATATAAAGACCAGACCGATAGCGGTTCATTGTATAGGGTAAAAAGCTTGCAGGGAACCCCCCCCCCCTCCATTATCGTGGATCCTCATCGTGTTCAAGATAATGATCCGTCGCTGATACCAGGAGGATGCACAGGTCTGTCCTCAAGCTTCTGGACCCTCTCTAGGAGGATAAGAAGAGTTGACAGACCCGGAGCAGGACAGGGGTCCAGGGATGAAACTGTGACAGCTCAATAAACGAGCACCAGTGATCTTTCCAGAGCAATCTGACTGTGTGTGTCTGTGAGTGTGTGTGTGTGTGTGTGTGTGTGTCAGTGCCTGTTCCTTCCAACAAAGCAATTGCTGCCAGATTCTAGTACTAGTACTGAGCAATGCCCCATGCTTTTTTTTCCCCTATGTAGTCATCTTTGTGTGTGTGTGTGTGTGTGTGTGTGTGTTATGCATCCTCCCTCACCCACAGACAGACATTAACACTTAGATTTGTGTGTAACGGTGTACATGTTAGTGTTTTGTAAGCATATAATACAATACATCTCAGTCTTTTTGTTTTTTTTTCGAGAGTGCCTTCGAATTGTTCGATGCCCATTGTGGGGGAGCAAAAGAAAATCTCTCCTGTTCCTGCACTTTGTTTTGTCCCCTGGTGGCCTGTTAGCTTTGCATAGGTCAGGAGGTCAATACAGGAGTCAGAGAAAGGGGGGACATTCAGCATCAGATAGATAAAAAGGTAGTTCACAACACATAAAACATGCTAACACTGGATCTCGCTCCATTTCGCCACAGTTAGGTCTACTATCCCTGATTGGCAGAGTGTGACGTTTCTAATTCGCTGAAAAATGCTCCATTTCCCTGATGAACAAAAAAAAAAAAAAAAAAAAAAAAAAAAAAAAGAAACGCACTTGAGAAGACAGAAAAAAATGAGTCCTCAAAAATGAGAATAAATATAAAGGTAAGGGGCCCTAGAATCAAAACAATGTGGGACATTTCCAATTGTCTTTCGGAAAAACGGTCGCCTACATTAAATGACAGCATCGGGACTTCAGGTTTCGTCTACAACGCAACTATACCACAGTGATTAGTCGCTGCATACCTCTTAGCAATAAATATCCTACTCTAATATTAATTATAGTAATAAAGATAACATGATAATAATGATAATAGTAAAAAGCTAGATTCTGTCCTTTTCTGCGATCTTTTTTTGTTTGTCTGCTTTTGTTTTGTTTTTCTTTAAATCACAGCAAGTTGGAAAGCAATTGAGTTCCCATCTCACTAATAATCTCTCTATCATTTACTATCCCCCTCCTGTATGCTCCTCGTCTTCCTCCTCTTGCAATCAACCCACAACCAGCAACTATTTTCGTCACCATCCTCTTCATTATCTAGTAGCAGTCGTTGGGCGTCGATTCCCTGCGCTTCTCCCGTCCGTCTCTTTGATTGCTATTGCATCCGTTCAGCTTGCAGCTGCTGGGGCTGGTATTGAGCGAAGGCGGCAGCTGCGGCTGCAGACCCCGGCGCGGCGGTGGCCAGTGGCTGCTGCATGGCATAGCCGTAGCCGGCGGTAGCTACGTAGCCGGCTGCAGCAGGAGAGGCAGCGTATGGGTACTGCTCGTAGGCTGCGGCGGCTGCTGCGGTTGCGGCACTGGCGTACTGTGCGTAGGCTGCACCGGTGTAGTCGATGTAAGGTGAGGACGCGGTGGCAGAGGCCGCCGCTGGCTGGATGTGAGGGATGACCACACTGGGCTGCATGAAGGCCTGCGGGTACACGTAGTGAGTGGGGATCCTGTGAGAGACAAGCATGACAGCATGTTAGCAATGCATTACGGACACATCAAATACAGAACCACAACCACAGCGCGGCCAAGCACCCCATTTCCACAATTCAGTAACACCAAGGAAATGCCTGCTAGTGATTATTAGATATATAAGGTTGCCAAAATAGACATTTCTCTGTACAATTGTAATTTCTGTGCCATTAGTGTTACCAAATAATTACTGTCATCAGACAGGTTTTTCCCAAATGTATCCACGAGTCATTGGTTAAGCAAGTGGATCTACCTATACACATCTATGGCTGCTAAATTAGGTTGGTCAAGACACTTCAGAGCAATGCTTTGATAGCCAGTGCTTACATTATGATAAAAAAAAACAGGTATTTTATTTTAATTTAACTATTTTAGTTAGAAAGCCAAGTTCAATCCAACTGAACATTATTCGCATCAGCTATTGGTCAGATGCCCCTCCCACAAGCTCATGCCACTAGTTGAGCCACTGTTGCTATGTCAGACTGGTCGGGATTCTCGAACAAAGAGAGCAATGTTTTGATAGCTCCTCATTGTTTACACTTTACAACATATAATTGTATTAAAGTTTCTGTACTATAACTTGGGACTGGAGAAAATAGTTTAACAACCTTTTAAAACTTAAAATGCTAAGTAAACGGATCATCTGTGTGAATCATCAGTGTTAAAAGTCACATGCGTTCAACACTCCTGTGTCCACCCTATGAAATGGGGGAAGGCAGGACCCAGGAGAGGCGAAGAGGAGATGAGGGGAGCATTGTGAATATGTCAGGGCTACTTTGACAGCTGGACAGTTTTCAAAAAGGGACGTTGCTGGCTGTTTCCCCCTCCGCACTTAGACAATGAGCCTCAGGCTGGACAGCACACACAGAGGGGAGTTTTGATTAAATAAGCAATCAGGAACAATGAGCCCATTCTGCCTTTCATTACGTACCCCGTTGCACTTTCAGAGCGCTTCTCACATTTACGGGCGAGAACTTTTAAAATTAGTTCAGGGATGACAGAATGCACTGAAATGCCTGATGCACCAAATATGATTTAATAAGGCATTACAACTATATTGTAAAAGACAGTGACATCTGTGAGAATTTAGGGTTGGAGATTCTCATGAAGAAAAATGAGAAACAGGGATCTGTGGCTGTTGGGAAGCAACATCTACTCTGACCTGCACAAATAGAATAGGAATTTCCACAATGAGGCTTATTAGATAAGATGGTATTTATGACTAGAATTAGAGTTTGTTGAGATGGTTTGAAAAAGTGAGAGAATGGTTCTATCATGGCAACCCTATTTGTAGCACACCATTAAAACAATCAAAACTCAACCCCTGACCACCCCCAAAATCAAACTCCAAAACCTCTGCCCCAAAATCAAAGAAAATAAGCATACCACAGGCGTCAAGAAAAAAATGGGGGGCAACAGTATGTATTACCAACATCAACTCAAAACACACAACCACTCACATAATGCCATAAATGATAGGAATGAAACAAAACCTTCCTTTTTCTCACTCAGGTCAAAGGGCAAAGATGCTCCTAAATCTTTCATAGATGCCTTGCCAGCCTGAGGTGACAGCAGGGATTGTGTTAATATAGACTACCATAAGATTCAAACACAGTGAAAATACACTCAGCTTTTAAACTTTGAGAAGACCACATTCAACCTGCACAGGCACCACAACAAAAACATCACCAGACACAGGTGACTATTCATTCATTTAAATAAAATGCTTCACTCACTTAAAACAAGGTTCACATTGTGAACAGACATCTCACAGACATTCATTCTGTGATTTACATATGTATTAGTGTGAAAATGATTGGTAAACAACTTAAAAATGATCAATTAAGGGACAATATTTGCCCTGAATCTTATGAGCATTTATTTTTACTTTTATGGGGGCACAGTTTCAATGTAACATATTAATGAATTAATATATAACATTAGTAATTAAAGTCGTTAGATATAAGATAATGTTACCAATCAAATACATTTTAAGAATGCACCAAAATATGTCTACAAAATATAGTTTACCAACACAACAGTCACAATGGCCAGTTGTAAGGCCATTGCTATGCGGTTTGCTAAAGTACTGTGGCTGGTCACAAAGATGTTTTTGACTTGAATAAAGAATAGCTTAAACAGTAAAGTTAGAGCAAACAAATAAATGCAATAAACCTTCTAGCACTTAATGGATGTAGCAAAGCACATCTTTAAAAAAATACTAAGTTAAATGTAATACTTTTTAATACCTTGCTCAGGGCATGTCTATCCCAACATGGTCTAATTTTAGGTTGGTCTGTTAGTTGTTAGTACATTGGGATCCATACTACCGAACATGCTGTCTAAAAGCAGTAGCAAGTTACAGATAAATGACAGAAACCTTGCACAACCATTTTGAGTGAAATAAAATGCAGCTGATTCAAGACCAGAGTCAATGCAGCTCTTTCAGTGTGAGTGACAGGGAGGGCTGAATGCTATTTTCTGCTTCCTAGGTCATTCCAAACTAGAGTATCATTTTCTGAATGCAAGAAGATTTTGCCTTCTAAATCTTTATCTGTTTGTCTTGTGAGCCCTTATGAAAATTAAAGACGCATCTAATGGCTATGAGCCCAAATAATCAATGATTTATGCAAATATCCTACTCCCATTGAAAACGATCTATCAGTTTCTTTCAAATAGAGATTAAAATAACTTGTTATTGTGCCATTCAACAGTGCACATAAATTTACCCATCTAGATCCCTGCAGGCCAGGAACCCTGAGGTTTGTGTCTAAATAAAGGTCAACTTCAGACTTGAGTTTCACAGATCTAGAAGACACCTGTTGTCATCTGTGAAGATCTCAACTGTGCAGCTAAGATTGGGGAGAAGAGAACTAAAAATTAAATGTAATTAAATTAAATGTATGCATTTAGCAGACGTTTTTATCCAAAGCGACTTCCATTGCATTCAGGCTATCAATTTTTACATATCATCGAATCGAACCCCCAACCTTGCGCTTGATAACGCAGTGCTCTACCAATTGAGCTACAGGAACACTAAAGTTATATGTTCTACTAAATTTGGACCAATTCGCCTGTATTATCTGTTTAGGCTGTTTTTAAAAATTGTGTGTGATAATGGCCTATTTACCGCTGAGCTCATGAGAACCTCTACAAAAAAAGTTGCAGAACAGGCATGACTTAGCAAATTTTAAACCTGCCCCATATATTACACTGTTCCAATTTGACTACTGTTTGGCTCCTGAGCAACCTTTTCCAACCACTTCAAGGTCAAAAAATGATGCCACTGTTCATTTGACACACAGCTTCCTGACAACACTGTCAAAAAATGCACTGGTGCTAGACAGGAGGTGCCATCTCAGCGGCAATGTGGCACATGTTGGGCCTTGTTGAGTTTATCTCGAAGCTAAATGTCAGGAGCGGCCCAACCCCCCAAGCCGAGAACGAGTTTGTGACAGTGACCGGAGCCAGAGAGATAGATAGAGGGAGAAAGAGAAAGACAGAGTGTTAAAGAGCGAGAGAAAGCTTCATGCGACTGCAGTGTCAGCACTACAGCCTTTGTGCAGAACAATGGTGAAGCTTGTTTTCCTTAACGCCGTACGGGGACATGTGACGAAGGCTCGCTCAGGGGGCTGTGGCATCCAGACATTTGTTTGTCACAGCAGTGGGCTCACAACACTGCAAACACATGCATGCATGTCACAAACAGACACACGCTCACCCACACACATACGCACACACTGTGGATTCCTCCACAGATTAAACTAGGACACTGAACACCTGCCAGTTTTTTAATATGCCTGCTGATCTAACGGTTATTTCTTTGTCTTTCTGTCTTTGGCATGATAATGTTCAAAAGTTGAGGGTTGGTAAAATGAATAAGAAATTAATACCTTTTTCAGCAAGGATGCATTAGATAAAAAAAAAACAAAAAAAAACTAAACACTAAAGCAAGTACTTTTATAATGGCGCAAAAGATTTTGATTTCAAATGTGTGTTTTTTTTGGTACTCTCAACTCAAAGAATCCTAAAAACACATATATTATTGTTTTTACAAAAATACTAAGCAGCACAACTATTTTCAACACTAATAATAATAAGAAATGTTTCCTGAGCAGCTAATCAGCATATTAAATGATTTCTGAAGGATTGTGTGACTCTGAAGAGTGGAGTAATAGATGCTGAAAATTCAAATAATGAAATAAAATATAACAAAAAGAAAACAGTTAGTTAAAATAATACAGTAACATTTTAAAATTTGAACATGTTAAATAAATGCAGCCTTGGTGACCTTAAGAGACCTCAAATCAAAACATAAAAAAAATGACCAACCTCAAACTTCCGAACAGCAAACTTACACGAGCAGTCAGGGCGGTAAAAAAAAATAAATAAAAAATGAATAAACCGATAATTAAAAAAAAAAATCTATTATCATTTACTCACCCTCATTTCACTCCATACCTGTATTTTCTTTCCTGAGACATAAAATAAGATGTGAGATCTGAGCTGTTCATTTCCATATACATGGTGATTTTTAAATGGCAAATGAAGCTCTATAAAAACATGACAAAATCTGACTTGTAATCTATACTTCAAATCTTCAGAACCTATTCAATAATTCGGTGTGAGAAACAGACCAGAATTTAAGTTATACACCAAAAAGACACAAAAGATCCCATTTTATTTGGTGTCAATGTTTAAATAAGCTATTTTTTGCAGTTCATTTTTAGCAAATAGCTAGGCCCACTTAAATGTCCGTCTTTTCATCACACAAAGCCATCGTATGGCTTCAAAAGACTTGCAACATAGGCTAAATAAAAATGATCCTGTTTTGCTGCATGGAAAAGAACACCTCAGACATGCTGTTTTCAATCTCTTATTGCATTTTGCTGAATAAAAAATACAGAGGAACAATAAGAGGCTGAGTAAATTAGTATATTTTAAATTTCTTGTTTGGGTAAACTACCCCTTTATACTTTTTGGTTGGTTTCGTTTTAATACAGAAATGGTCAACAAGGGATTTACAAGGAGATCATCACTGAAAGAGAAACGGCAGGACTCTAGAGACTCTGGATCCACTGCAGGATGCCTTATAGGGCTAAAGGAGTAAAGAGACGACAGAGGAGAGATAGAGAGAGAGAGCTGGAGGAGGAGGAGAAATGAACAGACACAATGGAGATGGGAGAGGACGGTAAATGGTGAGCATGTGTCAGTCTCTGTGTTGTGAGTGTGACAGGACTCCCAATCAGTGAGCAAAATAAAACCGCAACGTGCATGTTTGGAGACGTGAAGAGGGATCAACAACGGCACACAAAACAAAATGGCACTCACTCCAATAACAAGACACCAGAAAACACAAAAAAAGTGAATAGAAAGAAAAATAAATGAGCAAAAACACAAGCTCCAGCAATAAAAACGTGAAGAAACAAATAAAATAAAAAAATTATTCACACTTTGCTCCGTGGCAAAGTTATCACTCCTCCACAACACGGAAATTCAGCAGCCCAAAACCAGCCTTTTTTCCATTAAATTAAAAAAAGCACACAGTTAAGCTATCAACACCACTTCATAACGGTAAAAAGGCACACACATAGCTCTATGTACTATTAAAAGTGAAAAGTCCAAACCAAAATAAAACCAACATACATGCATCGGTAATCACCCTTTTCAAGCTTGTTTGTGTGTGTTTGAGTCTACAGGTACTGTAGCTACAGATCTGCACAAAGCTCTCAGAGCTATTCCTCAAACCACCAGTTATCTTAACCCAAATCGAGCCTGTCGGACCAGAGAAAGATAGACAACATTGAGTCAGGCTATAGTTTCCAGTGTAAAAGATCTTCTTACTCACTTACACACACACATATGCACACTCACAACATCAATCTAATCATATCAGAGTATTAAATAAGCTTCAGTAATTATGAATAAGCATTGAACGTCATGTCTTCCCTATTATCAATGTATAAAAATACATTTGTTTATGATGCCGCTCTGAGTTCATAAACTGGTCCTAATGCTGGTTTGATGTTCAAAACTACCACTGAAAACATACTTTATATATTTTTGCTCTTACTCACCCATATGGTCTTTGGATGAAAGCAGGGTGAATCTGAGGGACACCGAAGGTAAAACCTGCACACAATTATTAAACAGCAAATTAACCATTTTTGCATATTACTAATGTTACAGTCCCAACCTAAGCTGCTAAAGATGTCTGTAGATGAAGTTAAACATTGGTGGAACTACGGTGTTGTCGAGGTTTGCCAAGTCAGTGGGACTGTATACATGAAGTACAATAGCTTACAGTTAATCACATCATTACATCTCTAATCTCCTTTACAGTGACTGTTTACCATTAATTAAGACCTGAAATCCTTCGGTAAACATCAGCGCATGTACAAACAAAGAAACTACAGAACTCAAAAATGCCTATGCTTTTGTTGGAACATAAATGTATCTGCGCTTTGTCAGTCAAACTTTGTAGGGTTTATTGGGAGTCATTGTGTCAATAAAAGAGCGATGCAGTTGGTAACCAATGGCGTCTTCTCATGAATATTATCTTTATGTCTTTGCTCTTTATAACAACGCATAGTAGCCTCACCTGGCTGCATCACCCGTGGCTTGGCTCCGAGATAAGCCAGGTTAACGTTGGCTTTCCTGCCGTCGATGATGGGGTTGGGGTCCTTACAGGCTCTGTCTGCAGCAGAACGGTCTGCCATAGTCACCTAGTTTGAGACAGAACAAACAGAGAAGAGTGGTGCATGAGAGATACACATTAAACCAACAAATGATCTAAAAACTAAAGGGGTATGCTAATTATGGTAACATAAATACAAAAACAAGCTTCCATAGCCGTATTTGGAACTGAATAGCCAGAGATAGCCATTGCAGACTTCACTCAATTCGTTTAAATAAACCCTTGTGACCTCTGGCCCAAATGAGGCTTTAAACACAAGATGGTTTGTGTTATTTGGTGTTTATTTATTTTTTAAGATGTCTGGCTAACAAAATCATTAAAGACAGAGGTCACTCAAGTCTTTCTATGCCTTATTTTGGATATCCTTGTGAGGCAGGCAACAGGTTTATTGTGAAATCCACTAGGGTCCCTTAACTTCTGCAGTGTGGATGGTCAAAACATTACAAGTTGGCTTGTTTACTCAGTCGCTGAGGAACTCTTATCAGGGTGCTTCTAGTCAAACTCGACAGCTGAGCCAACAAGGGCCTGCTTTAGACTTGTGCAATTTGTTCAGTCAGGAATGATTAATATTCTGATTATTAACAAGCAGCTTGAATATATACTTTGTATGTTTTAGATTTAAAGAGGCCGTCGCCGTTTACTCAAAAATGATGGCGCTCCAAACTTGTATGACTTTCTCGGGATGTTTTTAGGGGAAATAACAGTCTGGGTCAACTTTCATGATACCTTTTTCGTGTTATGTTTTTTTTTTTTTTTTTTTTTTTTTTTTACATAAAATGAAAGTGAATGGGAACTGGGTTATTCAAGTTTCGTGCTCGCCACAACACGAGGGTAAGTAAACGAGTGGGGTGAACTGTCCCTTTTACAACACAGGTTTCAATATCAGTCTGTAAAATAAATGCATGCAGGTAGAATAAAACATTTTTTTAAAGTTTACCATTTTTAGCAGCCTTTTACTAAAGAAATACAAGTAGGTATTTGAGCAAGCACGCGCGTTCTGCAAAAACTCAGTGCGTTTGATTATAAAACACGGAGTTGTCATTTAAGTGTGTTGTCACGCAAAGTTTAAGTTTGACAGCCACTGTGGGAATACTTACAAATCCATAACCCCTGGACTTTCCAGTCTGTCTGTCGGTAATCACCACAGCTTCTTCTATTTCGCCAAACACTTCAAAATATTTCCTTAGACTGGAATCCGTCGTATGATACGGAAGACCACCGACAAATATCTTGGTATAAGTGGTGTCCTTTTGGGTGGTATGCATCCTCACAAAAATGCTCGTGCAAAAATAAAAAAGGGGAAAGACGGTAGTGCAATGTAGGACTGATAATGACCGTACCACTCCTTTAATATTCCGTTAAAATATTCACTAGAAGTTACAAAAAGCGATTGCTGAGAAATTATAAAACGCGCGCACGCAGATGGGGTTGATGTCAGAGGTAGATCAATGTGGTAATTAATGTGGAGCGGATTGAGCCAAGGATCATCAGGTGGGTCGAATTCCTCTTCCAAACTGACGTGACTTCTGAAAAGTGCGTGTTACCCATTCCTAAAAGCACCCGGTTAAACCACACCCAGATCACTTTGAGGGAGGTAGCACGCTTGACCCCACGCCCACTACACGCGCTTGGACAACAGCTGGACGGCGCACAACGGGCATCTGTGTGCCTTTGTTCAAAAACTGTAGACATTTCATACAGTTGTTGTTTCAGTAAATGCATGTAAATGTTTGTGCGACAGGAAAATACTCCAAACGTCAAGCTTTTCTAACAGTAACCTTGCTTTAAAAACTACATTAAACCAACCATATGGTTTTAAGTTTAAATGGGTCACCAGCCATCCTAGCTAAGCTTTGACAGCAAGTTGTTCTCCCAACCAAACCAGCTGAAAAATGCCCTAAAACTCTATAAGTTTATAACCACCTGAATACTGTCTGTAAACCCCATGAAACCAGACTACAGACCAGACTGGAAGACAAGCAAACATGCTAGGTTAAACCAGACTATATTTGTTTAAGCTGTTTTTCCCCAACAGGAAACATCGGCAGGAAACATTGGCAGTTTCGAGATCTAACAAAAATATGGCTTCGTGCAAAAGCTAAGCATGACAGTGCCAGATCTGTTACAAATAGCCTAAACTTAATTGCTAAATTCAGAAAGGCTATAATGGCTGACACAAATTGGGTTAACAGTGCACTCCATATGACCCAGTACATAAGAAAATAACAAAACAATGACTTACAAAAATTGTAAACAATGAAACCACTCATAATTATATATATATATATATATATATATATATATATATATATATATATATATATATATATATATATATATTGTGACGAGTCAGCTGCCTCCTCCCTGATTGTCACCGGCAGACATGGGGACTTGTGACTTGGTGACTTGGACTCGAGTCGACTCGAGTCGCTATTTTTAGGACTTGAGACTTGACTCGGACTTGGAAGTTAAAGACTCGGGACTTGACTTGACTTGAGACACGATGACTTGAATGACTTGAGTGTTAATTACATCATGTTTTCAGTTTGAATATAAAATATATAAATTATTTTTTTAAATAAAGTTGATTACTCAGCTGGAGCGCAGGCTGAGAATAGCGTCGTGACTGGATCAGGACACTATCATCAGTCATGCCCTGTCTACCTTACACACACCACGCCCACTTAAATCAGATATCACATCACAACATGTCAGCCTGAGAGGTACCGAGGGTCATCGCTTTTGTCTTCAATAGTTCGCGCCTAAAAACGCGTGGAAAACGCTAGTCGCGCCGCTTTCTCCTTCTTTCCAAAGCGCTCAGGCAGAAGTGCTCCTGGGGCGTCTGTCGTTGCTAAGCATCCATGACACACTCTCTCTCAATGGAGACGCGGAAATTTCAGCAAAGGATAAATGGATTTGCAGCACTAAAAATCGCTCGCAGTAGCTCTGTTACTAAATTCATTTCAAAATGGCAATCCATATACAACTATGAACAGCTGTTCCTTCATCTTAGCTGAGCTTTCAACGTTGATACGGGAAAGGATGAAGCTGATTGGTTAGTTATTGTCACATGACCTGCGGTGCGCTTGCGGCATTCTGAAAAGTTTAGATGTTGAGCGCGTTGCTTCCATTATGAGCGCGCATACCGCGCGCCTACATTGGAAATAACGAACTTGCGCGCAAAGAAGACGTGATGTGAACAGCCCCTAATGATCCGCTAGCAGGCCGTCAAAAAAACGCATTCCAGGGGCGGCGCTAGGGTTGGGCTAAGGGGGCATAAGCCCCGAATATTTTATTACCTTGTCTTTCTCATAGATCAAAACAATTAATCAGAAAAACAAATGTAGCTGCCGCGATTACCCAATCATGACAAGTGCATATTACATACACATATATATATATATATATATATATATATATATATATATATATATATATATATATATATATATATATATATATATATATATATATATATACAGTACAGAATATAAATATGACGTATTTTCAGTTGTTTCATACTTTTTTGTTATGTACAGTACAGACCAAAAGTTTGGACACACCTTCTCATTCAAAGAGTTTTCTTTATTTTCATGACTATTGACTATTGTAGAGTCACACTGAAGGCATCAAGGGCTATTTGAGCAAGAAGGAGAGTGATGGGGTGCTGTGCCAGATGACCTGGCCTCCACAGTCACCGGACCTGAACCCAATCCAGATGGCTTAGGGGTGAGCTGGACCGCACACAGAAGGCAAAAGATCCAACAAGTGCTAAGCATCTCTCGGGGAACTCCTTCAAGACTGTTGGAAGACCATTTCTGGTGACTACCTCTTGAAGCTCATCAAGAGAATGCCAAGAGTGTGCAAAGCAGTAATCAGAGCAAAAGGTGGCTACTTTGAAGAACCAAGAATATTACATATTTTCGGTTGTTTCACACTTAGTTATGTATATAATTCCACATGTGTTAATTCATAGTTTTGATGCCTTCAGTGTGAATCTACAATTTTCATAGTCATGAAAATAAAGAAAACTCTTTGAATGAGAAGGTGTGTCCAAACTTTTGGTCTGTACTGTAAGTTACAAGTTACAATTTTGTTTGATTCCATGATGTATTTTACTGAACATGTGTATTTACAATGCAAATCCAAATTATTTTAATTTACTGACAGTTACTTATATCTTGTCTTTTAACTTTATTAAGATCAGATTCTGCAGGTAAAATAACAATATTAAGGTGACTTGACTTGGACTTGACTTGACATAGCTTGTGACTTGACTTGACTTGACTTGCCCAAGAAAAAAATACTTGGGACTTACTTGAGACTTGAAGGTAAAGACTTGAGACTTACTTGAGACTTGCACATGTGTGACTTGGTCCCATCTCTGGTCACCGGCACCCCGTCCTAAATCGCCGCCCTTCACCAGGCTCCCGACTGGAGTGGGTGTGTGAGAGGAGGGGCGCTGGACGAGTCAGGGCTGGCGGCGTGTGATGGGGCACACCTGATGTGAATGGAGCCTCATCCCCGCCGCTGTTTAAAAGCCCAACGCGCCTCTCCTCGGGAGACCGGTCTCTTCCCCGTGCATGCACACTGGTGTCCTCGTGGGTCCAGGAAGGGTGCGTTGAGGGACTCCCGCGCCACCAAGACGTGAGCTGCCGGACCCGCGATCCGGATGGGAACCGCACCCGTGTACACGGCCGACGGGCCAGGATGCCGGGCCGTCCATCCCCTACCAGCGCCGCGGCCAACGAGAGAGACGCGGCCGCTAGGAGAAGCCGCCGCCCCTCGCGCCCCGGACCAAGGAGGGGAGCGCGTGCGGCCGCCGGACTCCGCCCCTTGCCTGGACCCTTCCTCGATGAACACTGCCCGACCCACACGAACCCCGCAGCACAACGAGGACACCAGATTCCCTGTTATTTTGGACACTTTCCCCTTTTGGCCACTTTTATTCCCTGTGTTTTATGATTTCTGTTAATAAAAGCCTCTCCGAGGCCTGACGCCACGCCCACTGTGTCTGTCTTGTGCTCCTCCCGTGACACTGGTGGAGAATGCGGGCAGGCGGAGCCTAGACAGCGCAGTTGGGAAACGTCTGGTGACGTCACTCCCTCTCGCTTGCAAACGTTCGTGAGAACCCAGACTGGGACGGAGGAAAACTGGGGACAGCCTCCCAGCCACACAAGGGGTAAGTGACTTTTCCATTGTCATTTTACCCTTTGGTTGGTTGAGGCTGTCACTAAAACCCGGTTTCTCTGTCCCTGTTCTGGTGCGCTGCGAGAGGGAGGACCGCCCGGAGAGGAATCCCCGCCCACTCCGACCGTTTGGAGTCTGGTTGAGGATGGTAGCACTCCCGTGTGGGTGGCGCTCTGGGGACGGGGATGTCGCTTGGGAGGGGGAATGTGACGAGTCAGCTGCCTCCTCCCTGATTGTCACCGGCACCCCGTCCTAAATCGCCGCCCTTCACCAGGCTCCCGACTGGAGTGGGTGTGTGAGAGGAGGGGCGCTGGACGAGTCAGGGCTGGCGGCGTGTGATGGGGCACACCTGATGTGAATGGAGCCTCATCCCCGCCGCTGTTTAAAAGCCCAACGCGCCTCTCCTCAGGAGACCGGTCTCTTCCCCGTGCATGCACACTGGTGTCCTCGTGGGTCCAGGAAGGGTGCGTTGAGGGACTCCCGCGCCACCAAGACGTGAGCTGCCGGACCCGCGATCCGGATGGGAACCGCACCCGTATACACGGCCGACGGGCCAGGATGCCGGGCCGTCCATCCCCTACCAGCGCCGCGGCCAACGAGAGAGACGCGGCCGCTAGGAGAAGCCGCCGCCCCTCGCGCCCCGGACCAAGGAGGGGAGCGCGTGCGGCCTCCGGACTCCGCCCCTTGCCTGGACCCTTCCTTGATGAACACTGCCCGACCTACACAAATCCCGCAGCACGACGAGGACACCAGATTCCCTGTTATTTTGGACACTTTCCCCCTTTTGGCCACTTTTATTCCCTTTGTTTTATGATTTCTGTTAATAAAAGCCTCTCCGAGGCCTGACGCCACGCCCACTGTGTCTGTCTTGTGCTCCTCCCGTGACACTGGTGGAGAATGCGGGCAGGCGGAGCCTAGACAGCGCAGTTGGGAAACGTCTGGTGACGTCACTCCCTCTCGCTTGCAAACGTTCGTGAGAACCCAGACTGGGACGGAGGAAAACTGGGGACAGCCTCCCAGCCACACAAGGGGTAAGTGACTTTTCCATTGTCATTTTACCCTTTGGTTGGTTGAGGCTGTCACTAAAACCCGGTTTCTCTGTCCCTGTTCTGGTGCGCTGCGAGAGGGAGGACCGCCCGGAGAGGAATCCCCGCCCACTCCGACCGTTTGGAGTCTGGTTGAGGATGGTAGCACTCCCGTGTGGGTGGCGCTCTGGGGACGGGGATGTCGCTTGGGAGGGGGAATGTGACGAGTCAGCTGCCTCCTCCCTGATTGTCACCGGCACCCCGTCCTAAATCGCCGCCCTTCACCAGGCTCCCGACTGGAGTGGGTGTGTGAGAGGAGGGGCGCTGGACGAGTCAGGGCTGGCGGCGTGTGATGGGGCACACCTGATGTGAATGGAGCCTCATCCCCGCCGCTGTTTAAAAGCCCAACGCGCCTCTCCTCGGGAGACCGGTCTCTTCCCCGTGCATGCACACTGGTGTCCTCGTGGGTCCAGGAAGGGTGCGTTGAGGGACTCCCGCGCCACCAAGACGTGAGCTGCCGGACCCGCGATCCGGATGGGAACCGCACCCGTGTACACGGCCGACGGGCCAGGATGCCGGGCCGTCCATCCCCTACCAGCGCCGCGGCCAACGAGAGAGACGCGGCCGCTAGGAGAAGCCGCCGCCCCTCGCGCCCCGGACCAAGGAGGGGAGCGCGTGCGGCCGCCGGACTCCGCCCCTTGCCTGGACCCTTCCTCGATGAACACTGCCCGACCCACACGAACCCCGCAGCACAACGAGGACACCAGATTCCCTGTTATTTTGGACACTTTCCCCTTTTGGCCACTTTTATTCCCTGTGTTTTATGATTTCTGTTAATAAAAGCCTCTCCGAGGCCTGACGCCACGCCCACTGTGTCTGTCTTGTGCTCCTCCCGTGACAATATATATATATATATATATATATATATATATATATATATATGAAGAGTTCAGATGCAAAAGCCTCTAAATGCCATCTGAAATTTTCATCTAAAATTAGGATTTTTATCAAGCTCCTTTGCTTAGGTTGATTAATTTTACTTTAATTGTGACGTGCAGGTCCTTTTCCAGGCTATTAAAGTGAAATAACTGAACATAAATATAGGAGCCTGATAAAAAAAACTAATTTTAGATGAAAATTTCAGATGCCATTTAGAGGCTTTTGCATCTGAACTCTTCATATATATATATATATATATATATATATGTATGTATGTATGTATGTATGTATGTATATATATATATATATATGTATATATATATGTGTGTGTGTGTGTGTGTGTGTGTGTGTGTGTGTGTGTAAAATATATAAATGTACTTAGGATTTAGAATTTCTTTTGTAAAAATGTATTTTGGCTCCTTCAGGGCATAGTGTTCCTGACACTCACCCAGTGCCAGCATGATATGAATATAGAATTTTAACTTGCTAACATATAGCTTTTTATGTCAAAATGGCAAATAGACAATATGGCTAAATCGAAAAAAAAAATGAGTAAGTCCTATAGAGTTTAATTAGATTTCATGAATTTAGAGCAAAGTATTTAAAATGTTGCAAAATGTTGCTAACAAAATGTTTCCAACACACACCTTTCACACTTGGTCTCTAATAATAGACATGGCTATCTGTAGATAAGCACAGAAGCAAACCCAGCATATCTTATCAGGCTGATCTTGTCCGTTAGGACAACTTGGCAGGTGGTGGGTAAGAGAGGTAAAATAATTCTTCATGTGAGGAACATACACAGATATGCTGAAGAATTGACGCTTTTCAAATGCTGTTTCATTGAAACTCAAAACTGAGCGAGCGTCTGGGCATGTTTCCTGCATCCCTCAATGAGTATTTGCAGCACAAAGGCACTCATTTTGTGTTGTCAACATCTTTCATTTCTCTTCACACTTTTTTGTGCATTGTTATACGTATAAAAATGTAATATTGTATTTTGTTATATTTTTCTATTTTGTGTTCAGTCACCATATTATTAAACATTTCACTATCTAACTTTTTAGCTTTTTCGTAATATGACTTTGTAGAAATATGCATAAGTCTCTACCTCATTCTTCAGGACACCACTGCTATTTATTGCAACACCAAATTCAAATCAGTTAATAATTCATTAAAAGTATAGTATTGCATTCTAATGTTTCTTTGACATAGCCTATGTGAAAAGCACATCTTTACAACTATTAAAACTGCTAATGTCAGACCATCCCAATCTCCTTTAGGACAAAAAGAACAGACGATTTTCTAGGTCTCCATATAATTGGGAGGAACGTGATATATCACCAGGTAAATTATTAAACAGCCTTCTCATTTAGACCATACAACTTCCAAAACACTCGGGTGATGGAGTTTTTGTGGAAGCTTGCAACCCGAGAACTAGCCTGTGTGGTGTGACCTGCCAAGCCATGTGGAGATCCTGACGCCCGTGGATGGATAATTGAGGCTTTATATAAAAAAATGTCAGGTAGGAACTCAATCGAGAGCATCCATGAATCAACTAATTTATTCATGCCGGGCCACACACTCATTAAGCTGCGAGTGGAGGCGCAGTGAGGGAGATGGCTTTGTGTTTCAGCACAGTTACAAAAGGAGGCCTATCTTCTTTCAGGAGCTGTCTACATTTACCTACATGACATTGACATCTTTTTTTCTGTAGGCTACAGTTTTATGGGCGCCCATTGCATAACCTAATTGGCAATCAGTTTCATAAACTTTCCAATGAAATAAATAGTCTTGAGTTCAATTGACAAAGCTCAACTGACAGCATTTGTGAGATAACGATGATTACCACCAGAACATTTTTGACTAATCCCTTTTTTATCTTTGAAATAAAAAGCAAAAATCAAATGTATTTACAATAGAAGGCAATAGACTCCATTTTAAGGATTTGAAAGCAGAAATGTGAAGCTCATAATTTAATAAAACAACTTACATTCATTTTTATGTTAAAACCTTGAACTGTAAAGTAGGGATTGTCAATTTTACAACAGTTTTTATTAGTTTTCCATTATTTTTATAGTTTTTGTTCTTTTCAAATATGTCTACAGTAAATAGGCTATTATTAATATTTATTTCAGTTTTCGTTTAGTCACTTTAGTACATTAAGTTAAACAAGAAATATGGCCTTGGAAACTAGCTGAAATAAAACAAGTTTAAGTTTTTCAATTTTATTTCAGTTAACATTTATTTTAAGTAATCAAAAGGTTTTTAATAGTTTAGGTTACTATAATAACCCTGAATAACACACACATTATTTACGTCTTGTGGTTATATAATTGAAACATTAACATTTATGGATTCACTTCCTTTTTTTATTTTTATTTTTTACACCAAAAGTATTGTTGATTGAGTTGAACTATAACCCAAAATATTCAATAAAGTTAATGGATATAACCAGTCTTGTTAGTTCTTCTCCTTTTAAAGTCGGGCTTACTGCAGGAGAATGGTTTATAATAGACCTAATGCTCTTTTTGTAGAGCAAACTCAAAGAATGAGAGATTTTGGAGAGCCCTCAACACAATCCACCTGTCAAACACAGTCACTCACTCATACAAACACACGTTTACGGCCTTCAGAGGTCACTGGTTCTAGCGAACAGCTGAACAGCTTTGAAGTACAAGTCATAAAAGGTTAGGGTTGAAAACTCTTTAACTGTATGCTTTGTTTATTTTGATAAAGTCAGGTGAAATCTAGTTGTGCGGTACATATGTTTTAATGTTTGAGTCTAATTTCATATGGTTTCATAAAAGCCTGCATGACAAGAGCCAGCTTGAATGGTGAGGCAGTACTGCTTTGATAGAGGGGGCATTTTCAAATGTAACAGGTGGGACCTGTCAGAATGTCAGTGCAGGCAGACAAATCACTGGCAGCTGTAACAGCTCACACACACACACACACACACACACACACACACACACACACACACACACACACACACACAGGACAACACGTTTTTTAAAGGTATCTACTTTTATATAATTAGCTAATTGCAAGAGGTAAATTGCATATTTACTTTAGTATAGTTAGACCATCATAATTACAAAGAGACATTCTAACATTCAAGGAAAACACCAAATAGCCATCTCAGATTTCCACCGTCCCCAAGACAAAACAATTCTCGGTTTCAGCCTAATGTAGCTCCACCTTGTGGACAGCCACTTCCCTTTAGTTGAAGGTAGTGGTTACACAGATTATCGTAATAATTGATTGCATATAAAGTAGTTTCTATGATAAACTGTACATAAAAGTTTGGGATTAATAAGAAATGAATACTTCTACTTTGAATGGATGCATTAAATTGATAAAAAATTACACTGTATAGATATTTCTACTTTGCATGGATGCATTAAATTGATAAAAAATTACACTGTATAGATATTTCAGTCTATTTCAAGTAAACGATGTTCTCTTGAAATCTCTATTTGTCTTAAAATCCTAGCAGAACAACTGTTCTTTTTAGAAGTCACCCTGGATAATAAAAGGAAATGTTACTTCAGCAAAAAACAAAAATAACAGTAATAATAATCCATAATATTAGAATGATTTTTGAAGGGTTATGTGACACTGAAGATTTGAGTAATGGCTGCCAAAATTTCAGTCTTGTCATCACAGGAATAAATTACACTTTAAAATATGAAAGGATAAGACAGAAAACAGTTCTTTAAAATGATTATTTCTAATGATTTGTTTACAATATTTTACTGTATTTTTTAAATCTTGGAACTTTTGAGAAAGAATAATGTTCTTAAAATTCAAGACTTATGAGCAGTATTGAAAGAAATATCTCATTGGCAACTTGCATATATTATATATAACATGCTGAATTGTTAACCCTTCCAATTATTGCACTGCTACCTACAAAATTACTGCAACAAACTGTTTACACTTTTTAGGCACATATTTCCATGATAATGTAAAACCCAAAGTCAGAATTTGATCTCAGCCATACCATATAATAAAGTGAATAACGTGTAAAGTGCATGTGCAACTCTAAGCATATACGTTAGGAAATATTGCTAGATCAAGCTGCTTCTGTATTTAGCTTCATTCTGAAACACACACACAGCAGCAGCAGGTCTAAAATCCCTCATCTGGGTCTTCAGTCTGTTGGAAGGTGGAGTCATTTTCCAGTTCTGGGGAATCATTAAGTCTTTGGTCCTCAGAGTCTCCATTGACTGGCTCCATTGACTGTAGCTGTTTGGTTCTGGTTGGGACAGGAACCTGTTCGGAATGGAGCAGTTCCAAGGGGTCGAGTTCCCCGTCTGCGGTCACTGGGGCAGCGACACTTGGCCGTGCTGATTTAATCCTCAACCTGCGCTTCAGGTCTTCCTCCTTCTCCTAAAACAGATGTTTTAACCATATTTCATAATGTTGCAACACATACTAATGCTAATGCAATCTAACTGCACAAAAAAAGTGCAAAAAAAAAGAAACTCCAAGATCAAATACATCTCTGAATATTAGCTAAGAGATTTTAAATACATTAAAACTGAATGAATGATAAATGTCATTTGGTTCTGCTTCACCTTTCTCCTCTCCTCCACCTGTCTCATCTTCATCTCAATGTCTTCCTTTCTGGTGACTTCTTGTTCTTTGCGAATTTTCAGTGATTCTAGCCGAGCAGGAGGTCTTCTCTTTGGCTTCTCAGCATCATCCATCTAACAGACATTATAAATGTTTGTCCCGGAGGAACAGAAATTAGGCTGTGAGGAATAGACCTGCAGTCTATACAAAAGATACATGGCATGAATATCCTAGATCATGTAATTTTCTTTTTCAGAAAGACAGTTTAAAAGCTGAACAATCAGTATGTTGATAAACAACAGCACAATACATTGAAAGCACTGTACGGCCTCATTTTCATTCCTGTCAAAAATTAAATATGGTGCTTTTTTATTAAGTTATTTTTATTGAGTTGAACATATAAAAAAAAAAACAATCAATTCTCAATTTTGGATGCATTTTGAACTATAACAGTTTTTTTTTTTTTTTTTAGGTTAAATTGAAATCAAATACTGCCATACTGCCCTTAATAATTCTGATTGTGATGTCTACTTCATAAATATTGAGAAAAGTATGGAAAAACATGTTTCTGATCACTCAAACCATATATAGAAATGAAGGCGCCCTTTGCTGGTTATTTAAATGAAGGCACCCTTTGCTGGGCTTTGCTGGTCATCTAGTGGAAAATCTTGGTACTAAAACCAAACAAACTCTCACTGAAAGCTAATTTTTTGAGATACCAACCTCAAATTTGGAACATAACTTTTTGATTTTCTAGCAGCTTTAGAGTAAAACACGGTTTGTAAAATATATATTTTCTAAAAAATATAAAAATTTTAATTACTACATATTATATTTTCACAAACTTCAACTTCCATAACTTTTTGTAATATAATATATTGTTATTTGTTCACTTTTAAACCTTAAGTCTGTAGTCCAAAGCATTCCAAATTTATAACAGTTTAAGTTGGAATTGTCATTTTCATATCATTTATGCTCAAAAAGTGGAACCGACAGTTAACAGGTTAACATTGACAACCGCCCTCACCATAATGTTGTAGGCTTCCCCACTTCCTCCGTGTCTTGGTTGAGCTGGAATAATTCCCTGAACAAGCAGCTGCTCCAGGATCTCACTGGACTCTGGCCTCTCTTCCCTTTGCTGGGCCAGTCCAGAGCTCTGGGCTAGATTTCACATGATGTGTAGGTCAAAATAATGCATATATTAAGTTAATTTCCTACATTTTAAATTCTCATTCCATTCCAAATTTCCTACATCACTAAAAGGCCTCAATGTTGGCCAGCAGTTTTAGCTCCTTTAAAATGAAATAACATCAAGTGGTCTTACCTTGTAAAGGTGGCAGCATTCTAGGTACAGATCCAGGCAGGACTGTAGGCTCCGCTGCATCCAGACTGACCCCGCTGTCTGTGGTCATCTTGGACACGGCAGAGTCACCACGAGAGCCTCCCTGCACAACAAACTCCAAAATAAAGCAAAGGAAGTCATATATAAGTCTGGATATAACAAAACACTGAAAGCCTTAATTGTTTGCTAGTCTTGTAAGGTCTGTTGGCTGTTTTCATCTGCCAGTTAACATCTGCTACGACCAGCTACGCAGCTTTGGTTGGTTTAAGCATTTCATTTTACTTAATTATTAATCTAATATAGACTATTAAATATCACAGTTGTGAGAACAACAAATCTCTTCATCGGTTTCCTCATATGTTCCAACCACTAACGTTTCCAAGTTGCTAATAATCCGATTTTATTCATTAATATTTGAAATCGTCATTAATCGAATAATACAAAGTTGCATCTTACCTCATCTCCGTTCAGACTTCTCGGTTTTACGGGTTCGACCACCGTGATTTTGGAGCTCCCACATCCCATGTTTATCGCTCAGGACAGCGCGAGCTTTCAATGCGGCTCCGAAACTATTTGATCTGTGTGAAGTTCTTAAACACTGTCGCATTCCAACACATGATCCACGATCTCGCGACCATCGTCGTCATGGACTCTCTGCGTTGCTATGATTCGTTGCTACAATAAATCTGACCCCGTTCCAGGGGTCACGTAACCTGTTATGTTGCCTTGGCTCTGCTTATCTCGGGTTTATACGGGTAATTGATTATTAGTACAAAAGTGGCATCAACAGTTAATTTTTCAGATAATTATTAGTCACTAGATTATTTTATTAGAATAAAAAAAATAGCATAGATAAATATCTGAAACCAAATATTGATTTTTCTTACTATTGGCAACACAACTTTTTATTTTATTTATTCATTATTAGTTTTATTTTTGATTTTTTTTTTTTTTTACTTTATTATTGACAAAATTGTTATTAATGGGACAAACGTGAAACAATCAAAATCTGCCTGTATAAAAGTAGCAAAATGTATGGATTCTGTGTGGTTAAATGTTTTCCAGATATATATATTTGTTTTATGTCTTTCTTCCAAATGACGATATGTTGGCTACATTTACTGGAAATGGCCTGTGTTCTAATGACATGTCTGTCATAAAACAATTGGCCAAGGCTTGACAGATCTATTACACATTATATGTCACCTAGACACCTTCCTCAACTACAACGGAAAAAAACCTACCCCACCAAGTGGCACAATTATAGGTCTGACTCCCTCATAACTTTTGTTGGTTAACTACTCATATTAAGTAGATAACTGCCAGCACTCATATAAGATATAATAAATTGTAGGCCTATTTAAACCCAATGTATTCATACATAACAGTACAAAAGAAAACTGTGCAGATATATATATATATATATATATATATATATATATATATATATATATATATATATATATATATCCTATAATAAATGATTATGCAAACATAATAATCAATTTAAAATAAAATATATTTGCCCATATATTCAATAAATATAAATCACATGCACTTGAAAACCCCCTAATATATTCTAAACAACAACAAAAAAAAGTAGCCTACTAGAGGATCTTTTAGTTTGTATATTTATCACGTGGAGTAAAATCTGACAGTAGGCCTAACCATTACATGAAAGAAAGAAAGGCATATAATCATGCCAGTACAGCTTCTTGAGTCCTAAATTAAATTAGGCTTAAATTAGATTTGGTTTTATATTCAGATTAGATTAAACTGATTTTAGATGGGGCTGAATTAGACGAAGAACGACGGAGAACATTTTCAACGATTTCCCCAGGTAGAGATGTCCGTCACATCATGAATACGTCAGAGGAGATCCGCTTTTCGGTCAGGCCAGAAGATGGTAGTCTCGCCCATTTTTCCTCCACTCAACACCCACGAACCCTGAACGACCCCGCCTGAAACAAAGCCCTGCAAATGGGAGAAGCTCTTATAGCCTCCTGCCTTTATCCAGCCAATGAAGTCGTCTGAAATAGTGCAGTGAGAACATCTCGACCCACTCAACTCCAGTGAAGTTCTGTCAGAGAAACTCGGCGCTGGCGGAGACGGAGTGGAGTTTCTTCTGGACCCGTCGTCAGTTTGAATGAGACCAACCATGGCGCCCAGTCAGGGTTCCAGGATGCTCAGTAAAGATGATGCCAATTATAAACTTCACTTTCGGATGATAAACGAGCAACAGGTGGAGGATATCACCATTGATTTCTTCTACAAACCGCACACCATTACTTTACTGACGGTCACTGTCTTCAGCATAATGTACTTTGCGTTTACGAGGTAAGTAAACAGGTTTATGACAGAACACACCGGTCTGTCAACATGGCAACAACAACTCAACTTATTTACGTCAAGATGACTACTATATTCAATTTCAGCTACAGTTTACATGGTATAAAGATGATTGGTAACAACGTTACCAACGCACATCAGGTTAACAACTAACGAGTTTTTCAAGGCCACTTGGAGTTATAATAACAACACTGTTTACACAAAACCTGGGGCCACGACTTAATTATTTTTTTTGCTTGTATTGATAATAGCCTAATGTTTTAAAACTGATTGTTTATTTAAATATTTAAACACTGCATTTTCAATGTATTTTTGAATGACTTAATGACTGTTAATGTGATCTATTCACTTATAGTTAACTAAAACCATAAAAAGTCTTTCCTTGAGATAAAAAAAAAAACACCTTAACTCAAATGAAATTAAAAACAACTAATTGACAAGGTCACATTTGTCATTTTTATTTCATTCAACTTAATCAATAGATGTTTTTTTATTATGAACTAAATAACCAAAAAATTTTTTTTACTAAAACCTCAACAAAAATAAAAATGTGAAATGTAAAAAGAATAATTCATTTAAAATATTAATAAATCTGGCAATAGTATCTCAGTGATACTAAACAGTGGTCTGTCTTAATTTCCATTGATTGCCACACCCACACCAAAAAGTCTGGTGACACTGTGAAAGGTTATATTTTATGACGTAATCATGGCTCTGATATGTTATCTGTACTTCATGTTTTTATTATGGCAGGGATGATGGTGATTCTGATAATAACCTTCGTGTGGGTCTGCTGCTGGTCAGCTCTTTCTTTCTTGTTATCAGTGTTCTTGCCTTCCCCAACGGTACAGTCATTGTTCATTTGCTTCTCAGTAGAAACTATTTTAACTGGATGCAAATTGACTTTTCCTGATTGCTTTCATGGCAGGAATATTCTGTCATTATTTACTCATACTCCTGTCTTTTCTTCCACGGAAAATAAAAGATAATTTGTATAGCAGGATTTCCAAGCTGCTCTTTTCCATACAATAAATCACACAAATAGGAACAGCATGAAAATGAACTAATGTTTTTCTTTTTCTCATTGAATAAAAAAACAAAAACACGTTTAGGTCCTTTCACAAGACCGCATCCCGCTATATGGCGCATGGTTTTTGGTGAGCGTTTTCTTGTGTGTTTACGTATCAGTGGCTATGTTGACTCAACCTCCAACGCCTTGATCTGTTGGCACTTTGCAGGTCTCAGTGTCCTTTACTTCCTCTTCCTGGTGTTCCTCATCTTCCTGAACTGGGATCAGGTGAAGGCGCTGTTGTATTGGCTGGACCCCGATCTACGTTATGCTACACGAGAAGCAGATGTCATGGTGAGCGATGTGATATCCCAGGACAAAAACTGAATTCATTCTTGCATGAGAAGCTAGAAGCGAGCCATCATGTCTTAGGCTGATGATACACAGGGAAACTTTTTGAGCAATGTTGCTGGGTAAATTTGGGAAATGTTGAAACAGAGGGATATAAAATCTCCAGAAAGAAATGTTTTACCCATTCTCAGTGGGAAAGTGCCCAAGCATTGTTAATCAAAAAAAGTTAATATTCCTTTGTATAATCAACATTATACTCTTTGTTGCCGTAGCCCAACATATTGTGCTTCTATAATTATTATTATATTTTTATATTATATATTATATATAACTACTATTAATATTTTTCACCATGGATCCTTGGCTTTAATTTGAGACCTATTCATCTTTTTAATTACTTTTTAAATTTTTTATTGCTGTGAAAAAAATAAAGGAGTGCATTCACTTTTATATAATCTGCTATTTCCTGCATAATGTCATCTTTGTCTATGGCTGCGCATCAATCTTATGAACTTTTCTAAACGATCATGGTCACAACAGGCTAGTGCAGTCCATAGATTATGTCTGAGCTGTGGAGTTTGAAGCCCTCCCTTTAGTGTGTGTGTTTCTAATCCAGTGAATTATGTTTAATTACTGTAAGGAGATAATGCCAGCTTTCTGTAAGAGGTTTCCATGTAGCCTTACTGCGGACGTTCAGCCAATAGGATTATTTGAATCTCTGTCCATTGACATCAGGCTGTAATTATCTTCTTTCGTCTAATGTATTGAATATGCACTGTGCCCTATTTTTTATTTTATTTTATTTCATTTCACTAAATGAATTTACGATATTTATTTATGAACTTTATTCTTTGGCGTTTTTATTTTTTATTTTATCCCAATGTTTGCAGGAGTATGCAGTAAACTGTCACGTGATCACATGGGAACGCATCCTGAGTCACTTTGACATTTTTGCCTTTGGTCATTTTTGGGGCTGGGCAATGAAAGCTCTTCTCATCCGCAGCTACGGTCTCTGCTGGTCTATCAGCATCACATGGGAGCTCACAGAGGTAATGCATTTGATATATTTATACTATTTAAAGGTCCTGTTTTACGCGCTTTTTTGAAGCTTTGATTGTGTTTACAATGTGCAATATAACGTGTTCATGTTTCGCGTGTAAAAAACACAGTATTTTTCACACAATTCACCTATCTGTATACCGCTGTTTTCACGGTCATAAAAACGGGCTGATGACTTCCTTGTTCTATGAAGCCTCTCCTTCAGAAATACGTAACGAGTTCTGACACAGCGGTTCCTGTGCTGTGATTCGACAACAGCTGAGAGCAGGCTGCCCTCCTGGAAACGTGATTGGGCTAGAACGCACGTGCTGGAGATGTATTTATAGTCACAGGAGCGTTTTTACTGACGAGATGCGCATGAAAACTGCATTTGTTTTTTTGCACAGCCCAACATCTAGCTAACAAAGCTAAACAGCGTTGCCCTTTTTGTAATAAGTTACAGAAACGGTTAAACGCACCAACTTAAATAATAAAATACACTTACCAGTTGTGGTCCAGACAAAGAGGGAACTGCTCCATCTTTCAAGAATAATCTTTGTGCAAATTCGGCATTAAACTGATTTGAGATTGAGAAAGTTGTCCTCAGCAAGCTGTCCTCAGCAAAATGAGCTGCACATAGTTTTACATGTGCATATTTAACTCGGGAACCGAGTTAAACATAAATTGTAACCATTAATCTCAAAGTACAGCGTTCCTGGGAAGCCCAAACAAAGGTGATTGGACTCAGAGATGAAAAAAATTGCGTTTCAACAACATGGCGACAAAAACAAACAGCTCTTCCTTCTTCTCGGTCGGAGCGCAATAAGGCCACGCCCCCTGTTTGTGAATTCATGTGGGCGGTGGTTAGTCAAAAAAAACTGTTTTAGTGACGTCATTACTACAGGAACTAGAGGGATGTAGTCCAAACGGGTCATTTTTTGTAGGCGAATTCTGTTAAATCAAATATCTCGCTTTGCATTGAACTTTGAGCTTTAGAATTTTACAGATATCATTTAAACTCTAACAACAACATTACACACTAACTAAAGTTTAAAACATGGAATCACGAAGAAGGGGACCTTTAAATGTCAAACGTCTTTTTTTAAAATGTTTTTGAAATAAGTCTCTTATGTTTACCAAAGCTGTTGATTTTATATAAAAAAAAGCAATATTGAAACATTGTTACAGTTATTAAAATTTGACACCATGAGTGGGTGGGTGTCTTCCCCAATCAAATACCTTTGAAAGTTACTTGCTTATGCAATAGTACTTATGCAATAGTATGCATTCTCATAAACCAATACTTAATAATTTGTAAAAATTGAAGTGTTCTTTTGATTAAGCAAATAAAACACACAATCTCAGTATGAGGTAAACCCTGATAATATCTCATGGACTCTAATTTTTTGAATGTATGATTGTTTGAGGCATGCTTGCTATTATTACTTTTAATACCAGATACACACAAGTTGATAATAGATTTACAGACTCACTAATTCACAATACTGTATTGGAGTTGAGCAGTGAAAACCATCTGCTGGTGTGTTATATAGGGCATACTACAATGTCTCTTATCTCTTTCTTCCTCATTCAGTTGTTCTTCATGCACCTCCTGCCAAACTTTGCAGAATGCTGGTGGGATCAAGTCATTCTTGACATCCTGTTGTGCAACGGAGGGGGCATTTGTCTTGGGATGACTGTGTGTCGCTTTTTAGAGATGCGTACCTACCACTGGGCCAGTATCAAGTAAGCTCTTTTTATGATTAATCTGTGGCTGTTCCCTATGAAACCAGCATTTGTAAATGAAAAATGCAGTTTATAGTCATCATTTTGCTGGAATGATCAAGCAGTAGTAACAGTAGTTAAGCTCCCCACCATCCATACTCTCTGTGAATGTTTTGTTTTTGGGAGATATGTATGCAGAGATGAGTTATCTGTGTTAACTCCAAACCTGTTTTGCACTACATTCTTGTTGGATCATCTGATCCAGTTTTTAGGTCACTGGTGGGTAGTGTACAATGATGTTCATGTGTTTGGTATTATTGTTTTTTATTGTTTTGCATATGTTCAGGGATATCCACACAACCACAGGCAAGCTGAAACGGGCTGTTTTGCAGTTCACTCCGGCCAGCTGGACGTATGTGCGCTGGTTTGACCCCAAATCCTCTTTTCAGAGGGTGGCTGGAATCTACCTCTTCATGATAGTATGGCAGGTGTGTGATCTGAAACATAAGTAGTATGGAAAGCATTTCAATTTATGCTACATTCAAGCTTGTCGCTTATAAACAGAACCTTTCTCCCACAAACTTTACTTTAGTCATGACTTTCCAAGTTGGGGGGAATTTCAATTATAGTTTCACAGTGAAAAATATAAGTATTAATTCATCCTTGCTGAATAAAACGATTAATAAAACAAAATATTCTTACTTGTTACGTGCTAGCTTTATTATCTTTAAGCTCATCTAGGGGAACTAGGCATAGCAGTAACAAAGTTTTGGAGAGAGAGAAAGAGCACAGGTCCTTCTTATCTCTAGTCCCAGTAACACATCCCAAAACTAGTAAACTTAGAAAAAGTATTTATTGAATCTAAAGAAAAAGGAGAAGAGGAAACAAACTTCAGGAGGGGGCAAAGGCCAACAAAACAAACAAAAAGGTTTCTAACTCAGTTTTAACCATAACTTACCTAAACATTAAAACAAAGAGTAAATAAATAACAAATAAATTTCCCTTTCTCCCTAACTACCCATAACCAGGAGAAAAGCAGATTCAAACAAAAATGGCACCCTCCTCCCTACAGGTTTCCTTAAAAGAAAACCTTAAGTTCTAAACAAAACCATACATCTCAAACTATATCTACAATTGCCCCAATAGTTAACAGATTTCCACAACATAAGATGACGCTATCTGGAACAAGGAGAAAAGAAGTCCATGTGGCAAGTTGGCATCTGCAACCCTCTCTCTCCCTCTCGTTGTTGTGAGATGGTGCTGGCTTTATATGCTGACATTCTCCCGACTGCAGCCAATCAATGGAGCTGAGGTTAATGGGCAGCAAATCAACGACAGGTGATCCCAATCACCAGCATGAGCATGGTGGCAGTAGACATGAGAAACAAAAACAGACCACAAAGCACATTAAATGATTACAAATAAAATAAGTCTTAGGACGCAACACTGACCCAGAACGTTTTAACACTGGTATAGATTAAGCTTCAGTTACACACCTAAAAAAAATCTTCTGTTTAACTGAAAAATCGAGCAAGAAATCTAAACTAGCTCAATGCATTCAGAAGAGCTTAACCAAACAGTAGTAGACCACAGATTTAGACTTTGTTTCTTTGTGGTTCTTTGGGTTTTCACTCACTTTTGTCCTGTTTCTTTGCTCTCCAACAGCTCACGGAATTGAACACCTTTTTCCTGAAGCATATCTTCGTATTCCAGGCCTCTCATCCTCTCAGCTGGTGCCGGATCCTCTTCATTGGGATCATCACTGCCCCCACTGTGAGGTAATGTCCAATTACCTTCTTCTGTGATTGAACGTAATCCCTTGAAATGAACCTTTCTTTGAATTGGCACTACAAAACAACATTAAGACATTGCACTTTATTTCATCAGCGTTTTTGCTCAGGCCTTGTTTTGTTCTTTAGTGATCAGGATCATTATTTCTCTTTTCAAAATCTGATGTACTAAAACAAAATCTTTTCCTGGAAAGGCAGGATGTGAGATCCACAAGAACTGAGAAACATAAGACTGCCATGTCTTCAAAAGCTAGTTATTTTATTTATTGAAATTATTTATTTATTTCTTTATTGTGGAGCATGATCCGATGATCCATAAGGATCAACATAGTAATGCTATTATTCTATTCTTTCAGCTATGTAATCATTCTAAATAAATATATTTATTTTGAATGATGACGTTTGGTAGGTGTGTATACACTCATTGTACTGTTTGATGCCAGAGGTTTTGAATGATTCGTATTACTTCTTATTTGTATTTAGGCAATACTACGCATATCTAACAGACACCCAATGCAAAAGAGTTGGAACACAGTGTTGGGTGTTTGGGTAAGTACATGTTTATATATCTAATGCTATATTTCTGTGTAAAGCCTGTCAAAAATAAGTTTGAAAAACAAACCATATTCACATTTCTGCCAGTAGTTTTTCCAGTTTGAATGTTTTGGGTCTTACAATCAGCAACAGATGATGACTTCTAGGGAGAGTTAATCAAAAAGGAAATTTCTGTCATTTACTCACACTTTTCAACCTGTATGACTTGTGTGGAACATTAAAGAACACATCTGTGGAACACATTTTGAGCAGTTTACATTGACAATGAAAGTCAATAGGGTTCCAAGTTGTTTTGAGTTTATAAAAAAAAATAGTTGCGTTATGTGGCACACAGGTTTGGTGCGACATGATTGAGTTTTCATTTTTGGGTAAACTGTCCCTTCTATAAAGACCCACTGTGTCATGATTCTGTCCGATTTATTTGGAACTTATTTTGGAAATCTAGAAAAACACAGTATTTACAGTGGTGTATATATAGAGATCTAATACATATGTTTAGTTCCGTCTCACCACAGCGGTTTTTGTCAGAATCAGGTGATTTGTGTCCCTTTTAGCAGAATATCTCACTTTTTCCATTCGATTCTAAACAACGGAGGCTTTTTCTCTTGGCTTTGTAAAGCTCCAGGTCTGCCAGATTACTCCTACATAGTCCGGAGACTTAACAAACCACGCTTTTGTATTTGTAAGTCCTACAAGTCTGAAATGCTCATAGAGATCTGCCATTATGCATTAAACACAAAAAGATATTTGGATACTGTTTAACGCTTAAAGAAATAGTTTAACTAAAAATCACAGTCCTGTCCTTTACTTACCCTCATGTTGAACAAGAAAAGGTAATCATTTGAGTTTGAGTGTTTTTATGCTACACAATAGAAGTTAATGCGGTCTACAATTTTTGAACCCCATTGGCTCTTCACCCGTTTCTGGCATCTCATTTTTTTTATCAGAATTTCCAACAGTATATATGTTGAAATTGGCATTTAAATATTTATTTAAAAAAACTGTGCTGGAAAGGTTGTTTGCATATTCATATAAACAAACATGAGTGTGTGTTTTGTTCTGTAGGGCCATTGCTTTCCTGGAGGCCCTGGCTTGTATCAAATTTGGACAAGACTTGTTCTCTAAAACACAGGTTCTTTATGTTGTCCTTTGGCTTTTGTGTTTGGTGAGTGTTTTGGTTGAAATTTCTTTTATTTATAAATTTTCTCATTTAAAAAAATGTATTTATATACTTGTACATAAATATTTATTATTATGTATCTATATATATTTTTACATTATTACCTTGTATTAATTTGTGTTGTAGAGCTCTGTTTATTGTTTTCTATAACAGATACTGAAACCTTAACAAATATTGGCTATGTTGTTGTACGGTGACTTTGATATGTTGCAACAGTTTATTCTGACCAGTTACACATTTGTAGTTTACACTGAATGTTTACAGATTGAACCCTGTGTGTTTTTATAAACTATATCCAGTGGGTCTGAGACCACACTGAAAAATCTAATTTAAAATATTATAGAAAGTACAGAAATGTTGTATGGCACTGATTCTCAAAGTGTGGTATGCAGAGGAATCACTAAATTAAATTTGCAAAGTTGTAATTTCTTTTGATCTAGCACTGTACATTTTTTAATTTACATTTAAGTACAGTGTAGATTTTAGCTGAACTTTTAGGTACAGTACATTTTAATTTAATCATTTAGGTTTTTTATTTAACTGTGTTAATGTTCAAACTGTGCATTTACAATCTTTAAAGTGGCAGAACATAATTAATATTCTACTATTGCCTACTATTCTACTGTATTTTAATGTTGGTTATTATGGTGGTACTTAGAGAGCCAATTATTTTCTGAAGTAGTACTTGGTGTAAAAAGTTTAAGAGTCACTTCTGTATGGCATTTAAAAGTTCTTCACTATTTATTCCTTAACTAATGAAAAGGGCAAGTTATCTGATCATGTGCAAGTGGAACAGAATGGACATTCCCAAATGCATGTTAATTTTTCACTTTGGTTTTTTGCTGAAATTGTTATGCTAATAATATATGATAGTAATGTAGTAATACATTTTCTTTGAATTTTGAATCCACTGTACTGGCGAAGTCTCATATATTTACACTCTCTCTTTTTTTCTTGCCACCTTTCAGGCTTTCATTACTTTTCTCTGTCTATACGGTATGGTTTGGTATGAGCAGAATTATGGGAAGAAGCTGAAGGTAAATGACTGCATTTATTCATCTGTTGCCATAACATGATTTACTGCCAGATACTAATTAAATCCAGTGAATTCTTCAAGAATATAATCTGGTGCTGTCTGCTGGTCATTCACAGTTGACAATATTTACACTATAAACATCTCCAGCAGAGAGCACACAAAGTCACAATGATATGTCAATGCTCTGGTTCTTGCTTTATTTTCCTTCTTTGTGCTTGCATATCAAATGTTGATAAACCGATAAATCTCTTTAACAGTACATTGCAGATTGTGATGACAGCATCCATACTGACCCATACGACTGCTTTCCTAAAACTGCCAAAGGTAACATACAGTCTGATTTGTTTTAGAGGGTTTCTCAAATGACACCAAATACCTAGAAACTGACCATTTTAATAAGAATTTTCACAGCACGCTCACATTTGTGACATGGAATGTCCTTTCATTATTTCATTTTCTACCTTGTAGATTAAAATCGAATTGTATTATGATATGAAGAACATTTTAAGGAACATCTGAGATTTATTTACCCTTTGAATATCTGTTTTACTTAACAGTTATATGTATTTACATTTATTATTACTATTAGCAGAGAGAAACTCCAGTAGTTATTCCACTTCATCACGGAGAAGAAAAGGAGGCTCTGGAAAAAACAAAACAATCAATGGAACAAGCAGCAAAAAGTGACCGCAGCTACAGACCACAAGGTCTTTAAGGGGCCACAATGGGTGAAAGAAAGAACCTGTGGAAACGGTTGAAGAGAGGAAAAGCAGTTAACTGGGTGACAGTGTGCAGACACAAGAAGAGGTTCTATAAACAGAGGACACATTCCAAACCACAAAGCCTCTGTCTTTGCAATGCACTGTTGTACACTAGTTCTCATTTTCATAGCACTTGGAAGGAAACAATGATTTGTGGTATGCACACTTTCCAGTGGCACTGATATAGCTTTTATACGTCGGAAGCGTCTGAGCCAGTGAATGTTTTGTGATGGCCCTCCTAATGAAAGGAACTTAATAATGCTGCCAGGCTTTCTGTAAAAGGTTATGGGAGCATTATTCAACTTATATCTTATTACCAGTGTTGTTAATTCAGACCAAGCCCTCTCTTAAATTTTGCACATGGTTCTCCACTTGACCTGTAATCAGTGATTGTTTTGCTGACATACCTATGCATTGATCAGGGTAAGAAATTGTATGCAACATTTCATTGTGAGCTTAAAAACAAGCTCTACATTTGTGAAAAACCTTTAAGCACTTGTTTTAATGCACTATGATCTTGGCACAAATGTTCTATTCTCATAATCGTTTTTCAGTCTTTTTATATTTGCACTTTTAAAGTAAAACTGGAGAGAGGTTGAAGTAGAGGCAGGTCATGACCTTTTGGATTAGGAGCTGTTGATTTACTTAAATGTAATATGATTCAGCTTTTTTTTGGCGACATTAAGATAATTAGAACCTTTAGAAATGATGACAATCTGTATGTTGTCTTTTTTTTATGTACTTTTGTTGTTTTGCTTTGCATGTTAACTTTTGTGGTAAGATTTATTCCTCTGTTAATATGTGTGGGCATGTGCATACATGGTTTTACACCAATAATATTTTCTGTGTGAGGCCTTTAAATGATTATACATTTCTACGTGACATTTTTGAAATAGTAATTTTTGTAAAACCTACAGTTTTTTTTTTTTTTTTTTTGAGTTAATACTAAATGGTAGCATATTCTTACATTAAGGTACTATCACATTTTGTCTTATTTCCTAGTTTTTTACATTTAATTTGTAATGGATTGTTGTGCAATACCCAAGTTGTTAGTTATACAGAATTTAATATTTTACCCTGGAAAAATATCAAAGCCTATAATAACTGTTAAGAATTTGAGTGATGAATTTTGTATGGATCTGCAATTCTTAAGGTGACGAAAGAGAATGCAAAAATTTGATGTCACAGCAATGATTCTGCCACAACAGTGTTGTCATTTCAAATTATTTCAGACCTTTAATGTGATAATAGGAGAAATGAGGTGTGACCATTTTGTTTGAGATTTTTATCAGTGTATGAATGAATGGTTAAACTTGCCACAGATGTGAACCCCCTCAGGGGGATGTTCTTTTCACTTTCTTAACACACTTATACTGTATTGTTTAGTAAAAATTTCAAATAAAATCCTGAATTGAAGTCTCTAATATGCGTGTGTGTGTTTGTGCTCTTGTTTTTGTGACATATCAGGACACTACTTTCTATAATGACATGGGTATGACACAGGTTTTAAAAGGAGAGGGTGACTTATGAGGACATAACCCATGTCCCCATTTTTCAAAACGCTTAAATCATACAGAATGAGTTTTTTTGAGAAAGTAAAAATGCACAAAGTTTCCTGTGAGGTTTAGGGTTAGGTGTAGGGTTGGTGAAGGGCCATAGAATATAGTTTCTATTGTATAAAAACCATTACACGTATGGGATGTCCCTACTTTTCACAAAAGTGTGTGTGTGAATATATATATATATATATATATATATATATATATATATATATATATATATATATATATATATATATATATATATATATATTAGTATACAGTTTCACTCTTATTGGTTGTTCCAGGATTAAAAAAGGATATTAAACAAGGAGCGTGAAATCAGGTTCACCGAATATTTAACTTGTTGATTGCAATCATGATTCTGATACAGTATAAACTTTTGATATATACATTGCAATTTTTTCGACATGTTATTAAAGAAATATGTGTAAAGTAACTTTTATTGTTGTTATTACTATTTATGAGAATATAAGGTCTGTGATTAAATTCTCAATTCATGTTTCAGTTGATGACTGTGTTGTTTATCTTCTAAAACACAAAAGTAAATTATTTTCAAGTTTATGGTTTAATCCCATGAAAACCCCAGAAATTCCCGAGGGAATCCACGCACGGCCGGTTGGCCTACAAACTGACGTCAAGACCGAAAGCATGTGTCCGTCCAAACACCATTTCCCATAAACCCCAGCGCCGAAGTGGTTGATGGTATATTGGAGAGCTGCGCTGTGACAGCGGAGCTCTATCCGGCGAAGCGCTACTGAGCAAACTCAATCTAGTTAGCCATGGCGGCGACAGGAGGAGGGAAAATCAGATCAAGAAGATACCACATCGCTTCAAAACCTTATGCCAAAGGCAAACAGGTAAATAAAACGAAACCCTAGTCGCCATAGCAATGATTTTTATCGGTTGTTAACTTGAGCCGCACCGGTGTGTTGTCGGCGGGTTTTGTATTTGTAAAGCGGGAGACATTTTGAGGCCTGTTTCAGGCCTGTTCACGTTTCTCCGGCACACGGTCTCTCAACACTGTCACCGCAATACCACTAACGTTAACTCATTTGACTGAAGAGGCATTTCCGTTCAATGAGGAAAATGCTCAAAATATGGTTTTAGAGAGGTGAAATTTGAATTTCAATATTTTTAGACAGCCGCGTGAACGCGTTTCAAAACAATCCGTTAGCCGTTAGCTGCGGCTCGCACCGGCGTCAAACAAGAATATTTAAATGTTAATAAGTCTAACGGCATTTATACAGTATTTTAATGTTCTTGCCCTTTAAATAAAATGCTGTTTATAGACCGAAACTCACGTGTCCCCTCTTTTGTGCTGTTCCGAGGGTCTACATGTGGGTAACATGAGCTTCACTGCACTTTTGTTCAAGCTTTCTTTACTTGTGTTTCATGTGCAAGTCTTGAACTTGGGTAGAGATCAGTTTGATATGACTAGCGAGTCTGGTAACGTTATATGTTTTGGTGTAAATACGGAAAGCACGGGTAACGTTAGTTATTTAGGTTTGTCATCTGGAAGAAAGGCGGGATGAGTGCGTGTCGTGGCGTGTTTTAAGTGGGATCTGTAATGTTAGCTCAGTGGAAGCACTCACTTGCTGCTTTATGAAAAGAGAAATAGTTAAGCCAGTCTAACGCATGTTAATAAAACAGACATTTTAATTAGTCTTTTAGTAGTTTTAAACAAATCGTAAATTATAGCCTATTATGCTCATAACTTTTAGCAATATGAACTTTGCATTTATTTACATTTACTCTGCATTTGGCGTGATAGAAGTACAAGACTTGTGTAATGGGGAAATTATTTATAAGGGGTAGTAACTGGATTTATGTGATTTTTGAATTGGGAAAAAAAGAGTTTTTACTGGCATGCTAAAGGGTTAATCCTAATTTGCTGAAATGTACATTTATGCATATATTTTTATTGTATTTCTTCATGTTGGTTATTAAATAAAAATAAATCATATTGACGTGTAAAAAACATTGGTTGATCACTAATCTAAACCATTGTTTTTGAGTTGTCAATGTGGCAAAAATGTATTTGTCCATTCTGATCTCATGTAGTGATTTATTCTGGCATAATAATTAGAACTAAGAAAGAACAGGATATCTCTCTGTTGCATTTACATTTTAAATCTAATTATTTTACGCACGGCAATTTAAATCATGGAAATACTCCCCAAATAATTTGACACCGTACATCATTGCACCTTGTTTTTCTGTCCACCCGTAATGCATTAACTGCACACACTTGACCTCCAAAAATTAGTTAAATTGTGTAATGGAAAGTGTATATTTTAAATGCTGTATTTGATTATTTATTTCTCAATTTAACTGGTCCTGTGATGTGGTATTTTTAAATGTGCAAATCTATGCTGCACCTCACTTAATAGGTAATAAAACAGCATGTATATTATAGGTTAAAAAGTGCTGTTTAAGGGCACAACTCCCTGCAGAACATCTTTCCCAAAGTGTGTCATGTCAGCTACAAGTGCATTTTAACACTGCAGGGAGAGTTCTGCTGGCAGGTGTTTTTAGTTTAGAAGACGTCTCATAATGGGAGTATAAATTGCAATTTAACTCTGTGTTTTTCCGCTGCACTTCATGAAAGTCTTCTCATCCACACATTTTTGGTAGATTAGGCAGTGTTGGGGATAACGCATTACAAAAATAATGCCACTATAGTAATAATTTTCACTGTAATGCAGAAATACACTGCAATAAAACATTTTGGTAATATTATACACATTACAATCCTAATGTGTTTTTTTTTTTTTTTTTACAAATTAACTTTTACCACAAGATGTTCCAGCAGGACCAGACCAAAATTTCAGTGGGTAAAATAGTGTATTTTCTGTTGCTGCAATACGTGTGACACAGAGAAGTGGATGAGAGCGCAGGCAAGATTAAGCAACGGAAATAAAGTTTATCTCTGTCTGCCATGCCGCTTGAACCCAGAGAACTATGTTGGGGAAGATGTATAGCTTCTGTTAACTTTAGAAATGGCAACTTTTAGAAAACTTGCCAGCAAAATCCATGTCAACAATGGCAATGACATGGTAAGCTAACGTAATTCACCACTAGCTTGTTGAAAATCAATCAAATTGATGTAAAAACAAATTGCTTTACATTTGAGGATGGGGGTTTATATGAATTGTCTTTAAGGGGAAAATACTGTCTTCAGCATAATTTATGGTATTTTATTTTTGTCTTGCAGCTGTATAATACATATTAAAGTAGTAGCGCTGGTTTGTTTACTGGGGTAACCCAGGAAACACCATATTGCTGCTGTTCCATAAGCACCAAGTCATACTTCTGTGGTTATTTTGGTGAAAGTAACTTAATAATAAAACAAAAGTGGTGTAAAGCATTACATTTCAAAGACAATATTATTGTAATTTAATTACTTTCAAATGAGAGTAACTAGTAATATAAAATGTATAACATTTTGGAAGTAACTTGCCTAGCATTGCATTGATTGGCCATGCTGACCTTGGATGCTGCCATGTGCACACTGTTGACAGGAAGTGACTTATCTAGCAACCCTGAGCTCATGCATGAGGCCCCAGCCGTGCACACAGCTGCTTTTGTATGCGGAGTTCATGCAGCACGTTCATGTTGTTTATCCTTTCTTATGTAGTCTTTTTGATCTCAGAGTGAGGCAGGAAGATGAATTATGCTCTTGCTCTGGCCTATATGTAAATCACAGGTACCTATAAGCTTTAAAAACCTTCCTTTTTGATTGTGTAATCTCTCCCGTCTCTTCTGCTGAGGCTAAATGGACTATTTAGCTCTCCCACCTTCCTGTGGGTCACATGCTTACAGCGTTCAGCCAAAGAGCTGGTCTGTGGCGTTGCTGTGTCCAAACCCTAGAGCTCTGTTAAAGAACAATAAGCCTGTAGTGCTTGCACAGTGATTTCGTCCCCAGGGCCCCTTTTAGATGACAACTGAAGCTCTCAAATCCAGGCTCTCTCCAGCCTTGGAGGCCACGCTGCTTCTGCAGTGCGATATATGGAGGAAACATGTACTTCTGTTAACTCATGAATCAAATTTTAGTATGATGTCTTTTTTTACAGCGTGGCTTCATGTGTAGTAGATAAGTTGAAGGCCACATGAACGTGGAAAACTTGGGCAGAAGTACTTAAGCTCTTACATTTTGTCAGCTGTTCAATGCTAACCTAAATCCAAAAGGCTTAGGATTACTAAGATTGAAGGCTGTTTCACGCTGAGTGCAAGGTGAATCGCTTTCAAAAGCAAAAGGATTGATTGCCTTCTGCTAATTCAGTGATAAAGCGTTTTGTGTGTTGTGTGTGCCTTTTGCACATCCTGTCATGCAAGTGACTGTTGCCTGCAATAGATGCATTTTGCAGCATTATGGTTAACGATTAATCGATTAATTGAAACGACAATCGATCATGGATTTAATGAATGTTTTACATCCCTAGAGGCAACCACTACATTTTAATCATTATCCAAACACTTCATTTGTTACTTAATAAAGCTTTTGCAATTTAGCAAAAATCGTTACTACTAGAAAGGGGGGGGGGGGGGGTGGGGTGCAATGATAGTTTCATCTCGGTTATTGTATCTTCATAATCGCTGGAGGCGGAAATTGAAACCATTTTTCGATTAATTGCACAGCCCTAGTTTCAAGGTATTGCTCTTAGGGCCGTTTCATAGTCAATGCATCTGTACGCATACGCGTCCCCGAGGCTATGCATCGTTATGCTTCAGCCGCCATTATGCGTCGGTGCGTAGCCAAATGTGTTGTCCTAGTTTTTGATACGCAAAGCGCCGATTCACGCAATACTATGCGTTGTCGGTGGGGGCGACATTGCAAGTATTGTACATTAATTCAAGTATATTGTGTTTACAGAAGAAGAAGGTTTGAATTAGGGATGCACCGAAATTTCGGCCACCGAAAATTTTCGGCCGAAAATGGCCTTTTCGGTTTTCGGCCGATAGACTTTTATCACCCGAAACAACACGGCTGAAATGTTGTGATGACGCAAACAGAAACCACGACCTGCACATGCACCTGCAAAGCGCAGACCACGAGCTCCACGCGACATTCACTTAACACCAGTGAGAACATTCTCTCTCTTCGTATTCCTTTATTCGCAGCACTAAAACGTCTCCTAACAAAGAGTTTAAGACGGACCACGAAGTAAAAACAAAGAAAAGTACAGTCTTATAGAGTCTGTTAGCACACGTCTCACTGAGATCTTGTCGGATCCTCTGCACTTCATCGCGAATGTGCTTGATCCGCGTTTTAAAGACCATTACTTGGATGCGGAAATAAGGCAGCGCGCACGAGAAATGATCCAGGCCGCGCTGGATGCGGAGAACCCGCGTGGAGACGGAGAAGCGCCAAGCGCAGGAGACAGATCAGAGCGCAGAAAAGACTGGTCTCTGCATGCACCATCGTTGTCTGATATGTTCAGTGGAATTCTGCAAGAAAGTGCCTCAAATAATAATAATACGTTGGCTATTTTGTTCTTAGGCTACTACACACACACACACACACACACACACACACACACACACAAACATATATACATACATAATATCAGATTGTAGCCATATTTATGCTAGATTTTTGCTTTAATTTGATAAAAATGTTTATTTATGCCCTGGCCCTATTTAAATACACTCTCTCAAATATTTCTCAAATGTCAGGCAGATGACAAGCTCAACTGCTCAACAGCTAGATGGTTATCTGTCTGAAGTCCCCATCCCCAGAAGTGATAACAGTCTTGCTTATACTGGAGAAGTAATGCACTTTCTAGTCCTACATAGACAAATTTCAAATGCACTTCACCTAAATGCACTTTGTTTTTATGAGAGAACTGTTCATTTTAAAACCTTTCTGCAGGCCAGTAGGCCTGTACATTATTATTAAATATACACATGAGTGGGATAAATTTTTTGTTTGAATTTTATTTTATACTGTGTATTGTTGCAATGTGCTTAATAAATATTTGCATAATTTGTAATTAAGTTTTTTTTTTTTTTTTTTTTAAATAAGTTATGTAATTGTAATTATCTTTGAAACTTTAATATTAATTTATGCAATTGCAATGTCTTAATTTTAGTAAAGTTAGTACACTGTCATAGCAATAAATGCAATGGTACTAATAATTGTCATAATTTCTTTCGGTGTTTCGGTTTTCGGCCTTGGTTTTCTCTTTTTCGCTTTTCGGTTTCGGCCAAGAATTTTCATTTCAGTGCATCCCTAGTTTGAATACAGTGGCGGGCGAAGAGGAAAAATTATGTGAACTTATACGTATTCATCCACATTTATACGATAGTTCATCAGCAACAGAATACACTCCTCTTCAGTTGCCATTGTGATCTGAATATCACGCGACCCGACTATACTAATATCACCCCATTCTACTACCCCCTGTTGCCTGAGCGGTGTATTGCATACACGCATCACCCGTGACGCTTGCGTTCACTGTTTAGACTATGAAAGGGAGCGCGTCGCTCGCGTTGCTTGCTCGCGTTGACTATGAAACGGCCCTTAGTCTTTTATAACTGGATTTGCTCATTTTGTTTTATTGGCTCCTGCAGCAGCCTGGCCTGATCAGTCGAGTGACAGATACAGTGAAGAGCATAGTCCCCTCCTGGCTGCAGAAATATTTCAAAAATGGAGAAGTTCAAGAGGGTGATAACGGCACAGTCGGGGTGGACCGGAATAACGTGGCTCCTCCCCCCAACGGCAATGACGAAGTCACCCCACTCCCAGATGGACGAGATTCTCCAGAGCCGAGCACAAGTAACACAGGTATGAGTTTGTGCTGTTCGGTAGATACACACAGCTATTCCATAACCTAGAGAGCTATGTTCCCTGCATTCTTGAGATTAAATGCTTAATTCATTTTTCAGAACCATCTACAAGCAAAGCGTCACTGAACTTCCCGGAAGCTCTGTCGAGACCCCCGCTCAATCGCACCCACCTGCACTTCCCCTCCCTGGATGGTTCCCCTGCGTTAGGTGGCGCAAGCTCCCACTTCTCTCAGCCCTCCACGTCCACAGCACCCTTCTCAGGGAGCCCTTTTGCTGTAACCTCCAACTTCTCCCTGGTGAAAGAGATTAAGGACTCCAGCTCTCAGCATGAGGATGACAACATCTCGACTACCAGTGGCTTTTCATCACGTGCATCTGATAAAGGTGAGCAACCACATTTCTAAACAGAAACCAGTAAATAAGTGTTAATGCTAGGCATTTGATTTGAGTTGTTTAGAAGAATCTAAACTAGATATAGCCACAACTAAGAGCAGGTCTTAATCTTCTTCCAGATGTTCCCATGTCAAAGACTGTGCCGGTCCTCTGGTCCCCAGAGACAGAACGCACACATTCTGGATCGCAGACAACCCACTCTGGGCTCAAGAAACCAGCCTTCAACCTGTCAGTCTTTGGCACTTCTTCATCAGTAAGTAATTCCTATTTTTCTGGGACCTTAAGTCAAGGTTGATGGGTCAGTAAGATTTAAGTTAATATCACAAAAATAAAAGCATGCATTGAATTGTAAGTTTTGTTGCATTAAATTACAGTTATATTAAGCAGCACAGCTCTTTGCATCTTTGATTAGCAATGCACCTATCAATGTAATATTAGAATGATTTATGAGACATTATTAAATTATATTTTACAATATTACTGGTTTTACTTTGTTTTATTAAAATTAATACAGGCTTGGTGAGCATAAGACATTAAGACATAGTTAAAAAATATAAAAAATATATCTTACATTCTAATAATGGTGCATAATTAAAAAAATGAACGAGCAGTTGAATGTCCTAGTTGTCTTGTCTCAGTATGACTTGTGAATATGCGTTTTACTGAGATTAATGTTAGGCGTGTTTGTTCTCTTACAGTCAGTGTTGAACAGTTCAGTATTGAACTCTAGTCAGTTGGGGGATTCACCCTTCTACCCGGGGAAGACCACGTATGGAGGAGCTGCTGCGATGAGATCGGCTCGTTCACGCCCGGCTACACCTTACCAGGTCTGAACAATCACGCCAGTGATTGACTCTTGTTTCATAGGCCAGTGCTATTATTTAATATAAAATTTTAAACTGAAAGGCCTTTGCTTTTTGTTCCGTTTTGACTCGTCCGGAATTCTGGTCTGTTGTTCTACAGCCTCCTGTTAGAAGACAGATAAAGGCAAAGCCAGCTGGAGCTCAACCCTGTGGAGTTACCAGTGCCACAGCGAGACGCATCCTACAGTCCCTGGAGCGCATGTCCAGTCCTCTTGCTGTGCGTTTACTGAGCTTTGATATATGGATTAAAAATAAAACTCACAATTACTAGAATAAGGCTCCAGAATAAAGTGTTAAAAAGTTGACTGAATGTTTCTGTAAATTAAGCAGACGTTAAACATTTATTCCATTAAATTTGGGCAAAACAACAAAAGCATTTCATAAAACGTTTTTGGTAACCTTGCAGGATGCAAAAAGAATACCGTCTACGGTTTCATCACCTCTGTCCGCTGTAAGTATTGCAATAATTTGAATTTCACTTCAGGTGAGTTTTCAGTTTACACAGTCTTTAAAGGTTTTTTTTTTTTTTTTTAGTCACTGAATCACACAGACCTTGACATTTCAAATTTCCAGGCAAAGAGGAAACGGGTAAGTCTTGTGCCTTAATACACACAGCGGTTTAAGATTTTAAAGTGTCCGATAAAATGGGGTCGAATGTGGCTGTCGGGAAAAAAAATCCATACATGGTTTTCATGTATAGAAGCCATTTACTACTGTACCTTAATGCGTCTTGTAAAGTTGCCAAGTTTTACTTTGCTTCTGCTGCCTGTCTTTAACTGTTAACAACTGTGGCAGCTGGCTACTAATCCCAAACAATGTGCCTATTCACCCAACACTAGAAACCTAAAGCCTGTAATAACCATTTGTGGTGGATGAACATGGTCCAAAATATCCAGGGCTGTGAGTGTGTTGTTTTGCAGATAAAGTGAGCACACTTGATAACTCATAGAAGAGGTGTACATGCATTTGATGTCCATGAGCTTGCAATGTTTAACACAACTTGTATTCAGATCTTGAAATTAAGGACTGAGAATTGTAAAATCTCTGTACTGTATCCCTTTATAGTAGTAACAATTATTTTTTTATATTGCTCAGAAAATGGATAGCCTGATATCCTTTGCGCAGTGGTGTAGGGAACTGTTGAACTGTCTGCTGTATTTGTAATGTTGTTACATTGACACACAGCTGGAGCCATCAGTCCCTCCTGTGCAGAAGCTGGTGGTCCCTGCAGCTGCTGCAGTGTCTGGTAACCGCTCGATGTCCTTCAGACCATCACTAACTCCAGGTGGAGTGAACAGAGGAGTGGAGAAAAGCAACAAGGAGACTGTGAGTTCAATATTTATCACAATGCATACTACATTAGAATTCAACTTATGACTATGAAACAACTGAAAGGAGGGGCATATTTGGCAGGGGAGTTCTGGATTTCAAATTGGATGACAAAATAATCAATATTATAAACAAATCACAAATATACTAAATATGGCATTAAAAGTATACAAGTCACTCATTTATATGAAGTAACACTGTCCAGCAGTGACACCCACAGGTAAAGTTACAGCGGAGGCTTGGCCCTCTTCAGTCCACTGACTTACAACAGGGATTCTAAAGTGTGCCGTGACTTTTCTGGGTTGTAATTGAGAATGAATGGGGGAAAGTCACATGAGGGGAGGAAATGTCTCCATCGCGTTATAATTATGATCAGTTATGAATGAATGTGATAGGTTCATGTGTTAGATCCTGCCTCTTGTTTTCATGCAAGCTCTCGATCTGAAAGAAGAAAATGGCATTATTGACTAATTATAAAGTAAACAACTCATCCGTTTGGATATCACTTCGTCACGTCAAGATAAAACTTGAAATGGTCTGAAAATGTGATGACTGCGTCAGTTTTTAGTGAGTATTCAGCATGATAGAATGAAAGATATATCTTTGTGTCTTTGGCAGTGTTTACAGAGCTTTTATGACGATGACCCAAAATAAGTTGACTATTAAAAAGAACAGCTGAACATCAGTTCACAAATGAAAAATATTGGTAACATTTTACAATGGTGTCATTTAATGAGTTAACTAACATGAACTTACAATGAACATTTATTATAGCTTATATTATTTGTTTACATTAGTTATGACAGTAACATACTGCTGTTCATTCTTAGTTCATGTTAGTTAACAGTGCATGAATTAATGTTAACAAACACACCTTTTTTTTAATAGTGCATTAGTAAATGTTGAAATTAATATTACGGTAACTAAGATCAATAAATGCTGTAAAAGTAGAAAATTGTTCAAAATTGTTACTGCCTTTTTAGTTATTATTTTGGAATAAATATTAAAATATTTAAATACACTATGAAATGTATAATTAGTATTAAAAATATTAAATATTAATAAATATAACTGTATTTGTTCTTTTTTAATGTAATTTAACCAGGAAAATGTGACAAAATTAGACATTTATTTCGACACCTATATTTCAATTTCTTTAAAAAAATCTTATTCAACAAAAAAGCTTGATTTTGATCAAACCTGACCGTAAAGACCTCTAAATACTATTTTATTTTATCTATTTTTATCTATTTACCAAAGTGGTACAGAGTTTCCACAAATATTAAGCAGCAGAACAGTTTTCTCATGTTATGTTTCTTGAGCGCCAACACTGAAGTAATGGTTGCTGAAAATTTAGCTGTATTTTTACTGGATTAAATGACAATTTAAGATGTATTAAAATAGAAAACTTATTTTAGCTTATAATTTCACAAAACTGCTACTTTAATTGTTTAAAATAAATTCAGCCTTGCTGAGCATAAAGACACAAAACAAAACATTGAAAAATCTTATTGATAGTGCATTGTTCATCTAAAGCTTAAACTGTGGAAAAAGCCTTACACTGTAATTAAGTGGATTAGAGCAATGGTGTCTGTGTTTTTTGATCTTCTAGAGAACTAACTTTTTTTTTTCTCTGCCTTTTGTAGCCGGTCAGACAATCCCCTTCAGTTTCAGATCGTGCCCAGGCTCCCTCTCCCAGGTAAGAGTGACCAACCAGTTTGTTGTGGTATTTTTAAAATGTTTTTGTTTTGGATCGGACCGGGAACTGTTCGTGACATCACTTGCATATTTCTTTGTCTCCAGCACAAGCAGTTTGTCCTACCCCCTATCCAGCACCCCAGTGACCAGCAGTGCTGGTTCAGGAGGGGGCAAAATGAAGAGGGAAAGGGCCATTAGACCTTCATCCAAAAGACCTGAAGATGAGGTAAGAGAACCTTCTGGTTATATGCTTTTGAATAGAACTTGTTTTGAAGCGGTCTAGAGGGATGGTTTGATGCTCATATAATCTGTTCTCCTTCCAGGTTGCTGAGGAACCAGATCTTCCACCTGCCTCTCTTCCCAGCAATTTTACTTTACCAACATTTAATTTCTCCTCTCCACCCCCAACCTCTTCACTCACCTCGAGCACAACACCACTTATAATTGTCTCAGAGGAACTGGTAGCAAATAAGGTATTTCCACCCCTCTGACCCCTTCAGAATTGTGCGTTCTGTCTGATGTAGTCTTGACTTGTCAAACTGATAGTTACATAGCAGTCATGGTGGATGAGTATTTGTAATGCATCGTTTTTATTTGTTTAATAAGGAGTCAGCAGTACCATCCACACCACCATCTGTTCCCTTCACGTTCTCTTCGCCTATCGTCAAGGCAACAGCTGCTAGTCCTCCATCTTTCTCTCCATCAGTAGGTCTCCTTCATTCTCTTACCCTTTGTTTCATACGGAGCAAGTATCTGTAATAATTAAGATTCTTCCTTTCAGTCTGGATTCACCTTCAGTGCGCCTACTATGAAAACAGGCCCCTCTTACTCCAATGGGAAAATTGTTCCAACAGTAGCACCAGGTAAGTTTTGATTTGCAAAGTAGACATTTTCATTCAAAGTTATGTTACTGTGTTTATTTATTTTCTGCATGTTTTGCAGTCAAATCAGTGGCCAGTGAAGAAAAGGAGTTTGAAGGACCCTTCAAACCAGCGAAAGTCTTAAAGCAGGGCAGTGTATTGGACATACTTAAAGGACCTGGTAAGATTTGCTTCTGATTTTTCCATGTTAAGTTTTATATAGTTAAGTTGCATATTTATATCCTTTTCTTGTTTTCAGGATTTGCGTCTCCTGCTCAGAACTCAGTTGATAAGCCTTTACTGTCTGCATCAACATCCTCTGCTCCTCTTGGTTTTGGTGATAAGTTTAGGCCACCTGCAGGGTCATGGAGCTGTGGCACTTGCCTATTGCAAAACAAGTCCTCGGACAAAAAATGTGTGGCTTGTCTCGCTCCACAACCCAACACAGACTCTTCCTCTAAACCGGACAGTAAAACCACAGGAGCTCTTTCAAGCATCAGTTCCCTCTTCGCTCCTCCAGCTGGTAGCTGGGACTGTGACACATGTTTAGTAAGGAACAAACCGGATGTAGTTAAATGTGTAGCTTGTGACACAGCCAAACCTGGGACTGGAGTAAAATCCAGCCTGACTCTACCAGCTGTTTCTGAGTCCTCATCCACCCTCTCTTCCACCTCTTCTACAACCACCACAACAACTGCTTCTTCAGCAACTGGACTGTTAGGATTTGGGGACAAATTTAAAAAGCCAGAAGGGTCTTGGGATTGTGATGTATGCATGGTTCAAAACAAGCCACAGGATGTGAAATGTGTAGCCTGTCAGAGCTCTAAACCAGGTAAAGTTTCAGTTGTGCAGGTTTTAAGAGTTAAAACATTTTAATGCCCTGTAAAATCCATGGAATAGTAGAGAAGTATTTACCTTTAATTCAAAAATATTTGCATACCTGATGTTTTACTCCTTGGTGTATTATAGGAGCTGTAGCCACAGCTGTCTTGACTCCAGCCTCTGCACCTGCAAGCGCTGCAGGATTTGGGGACAAGTTCAAGAAACCTGAGGGGAGCTGGGAGTGTGAGGTGTGCTGTGTTCAGAATAAGGCAGAGGACCAGCAGTGTGTGGCCTGCACGTCAGCAAAACCAGGAGCTAAAATAGAGTCCAAAGGTAAAGTGCCTTGCAATGATATTTCCAGAAGTCAGGAGACTTCGAAGCTGCTTCTTTCTGTTTAGTAGAAACAAGCTGATGACCAGAAATCTCGTTTCTTTTTCAGGTTTCAGTTCATCATTTGGCGTTCAGTCCAACA